>NW_025745178.1:10000-47500 GCF_021184085.1 Oncorhynchus gorbuscha
TCCCTCCTCCTCCACCTTCAGTCTCAGATCATATCTAATGGTTAATTGTTAT
The DNA here is from genome assembly GCF_021184085.1 of Oncorhynchus gorbuscha. Classification (NCBI taxonomy): domain Eukaryota; kingdom Metazoa; phylum Chordata; class Actinopteri; order Salmoniformes; family Salmonidae; genus Oncorhynchus; species Oncorhynchus gorbuscha. The sequence goes on from NW_025745178.1 coordinate 10,053, forward strand.
TTCTTAACTAACGTGTTGTTTTCCCCCCCTTCCTTTGTCTTTTGAGTTTATAAAAAAGTGATTTAGTTGTGAGAATGTCGTGTGTTCATTATAAATTCTCGTCCAAACTGGACTACAACACCGTGACCTTTGACGGGCTGCACATCACCCTGGCCGAGCTGAAACGGCAGATTATGGGCAGAGAGCGCCTCAAAGCCACCGACTGCGACCTGCAGATCACCAACGCACAGACCCGTGAAGGTAACTAACTAAACCAGTTAGTTAAATTGTTCAGGTTGAGCTGAGGTTAATCAGTGATGCCAAGATTATAATTTTATGCAGTTTTGTGGTGTGTACTTCCTGGTAGGGATCGGGGATATGGGCCCAAAACATAATCTATATAGATAATAATAATCTATATCTCTCTATATATGGATATAGATGTATATGTGTGTGTGTATATATCTTTCCCTGTATATGTAGGTATATATATATTATATATTTATTACACACACATCTATCTCACGGTATTACAAAAGTTGGATTGTATTAATGTATTTGACCCCCCCCCCCCCAAAAAAAAAAATATTTGTAATTATTTAAATTCTACATTTGCTTTATGAATAGTGCACTGACCCTTGGGGTGGTCTTTCTCCATTCTGATTGATTTTTTCCCCCTTTAATTTAATATTATAAAACTATTTTCCTGCACTCATTTGATCATTCCCACAGGGCTGCACGATATGGGCCTTATTTTGAACCAAATGTTGCAATTGAACTTGCGATTTAAAGTCAAAACACCTATCAACTGTTGGAAATGTAATTATAATGATTATTCTATAGTTAATAGCGGCCATCTTTTTGCTACATTGAATGTTTTCTCTTAGCAACTTCATGTAGCTAACATATTCTTGCTTTGTGTTTTCCTCTTTGATTTTTTTAGAAGATACTGCTGATGTTTTTTTATAGGTATTATGAGGTTGTATAAGTACGTTTGGCTATAACTCAGTACATATATTAAATCACCGGCTAACAGGCGATTAGCATTAGCGGCTAACGGGCGATTAGCATTAGCGGCTAACGGGCGATTAGCATTAGCGGCTAACGGGCGATTAGCATTAGCGGCTAACGGGCGATTAGCATTAGCGGCTAACGGGCGATTAGCATTAGCGGCTAACGGGCGATTAGCATGATGATATAATATATTCCCTGTTCTATAGACTACAGTACTGATGATATCATATATTCCCTGTTCTATAGACTACAGTACTGATGATATATATACTGGGTAATACTGATGATATCATATACTGTGTACCCTGTGTTTCTACAGAGTACAGTACTGATGATAGATGCTGTGTACCATGTGTTTCTACAGAGTACAGTACTGATGCTATATACTGGTTATCGTGTGTTTCTACAGAGTACAGTACTGATGATATATACTGTGTACCATGTGTTTCTACAGAGTACAGTACTGATGATATATACTGTGTACCATGTGTTTCTACAGAGTACAGTACTGATGATATATACTGGTTACCGTGTGTTTCTACAGAGTACAGTACTGATGATATATACTGTGTACCTTCTACAGAGTACAGTACTGATGATATATGCTGTGTACCATGTGTTTCTACAGAGTACAGTACTGATGATATATACTGTGTACCATGTGTTTCTACAGAGTACAGTACTGATGATATATACTGGTTATCATGTGTTTCTACAGAGTACAGTACTGATGATATATACTGTGTACCATGTGTTTCTACAGAGTACACTGATGATATATACTGTGTACCATGTGTTTCTACAGAGTACAGTACTGATGATATATACTGGTTATCGTGTGTTTCTACAGAGTACAGTACTGATGATATATACTGTGTACCTTCTACAGAGTACAGTACTGATGATATATACTGGGTACCATGTGTTTCTACAGAGTACAGTACTGATGATATATACTGGGTACCATGTGTTTCTACAGAGTACACTGATGATATATACTGTGTACCATGTGTTTCTACAGAGTACACTGATGATATATACTGTGTACCATGTGTTTCTACAGAGTACAGTACTGATGATATATACTGGGTACCATGTGTTTCTACAGAGTACACTGATGATATATGCTGTGTACCATGTGTTTCTACAGAGTACAGTACTGATGATATATACTGGGTACCATGTGTTTCCACAGAGTACACTGATGAAGAGGTTCACATCCCCAAACACTCATCAGTGATCGTCAGACGCACCCCCATCGGAGGGGTCAAACCAGCGGGCAGAACGTTCATTGTGTACGTAGCTATGACATCATGACCCTGTATCTATCTGCATGATATGAGTAGTAACCCCCCCCCCTCGCCTGTTGATACTAATAACCCCCACACACTAATATCCAGTCAAATAACCCCCCCCCCACACACTAATATCCAGTCAAATAGTACCCCCCTCCACACACTAGTATCCAGTCAAATAGTAACCCCCCCCCCTCCACACACTAGTATCCAGTCAAATAGTAACCCCCCTCCACACACTAATATCCAGTCAAATAGTAACCCCCCCCTCCACACACTAGTATCCAGTCAAATAGTAACCCCCCCCTCCACACTAATATCCAGTCAAATAGTGTAACCCCCCCCTCCACACACTAGTATCCAGTCAAATAGTAACCCCCCCCTCCACACACTAGTATCCAGTCAAATAGTAACCCCCCCCCACACACTAGTATCCAGTCAAATAGTAACCCCCCTCCCCTCCACACACTAGTATCCAGTCAAATAGTAACCCCCCACACACTAGTATCCAGTCAAATAGTACCCCCTCCCACACTAGTATCCAGTCAAATAGTAACCCCCCCCCTCCACACACTAGTATCCAGTCAAATAGTAACCCCCCTCCACACACTAGTATCCAGTCAAATAGTAACCCCCCCTCCACACACTAGTATCCAGTCAAATAGTAACCACCCCCCTCCACACACTAGTATCCAGTCAAATAGTAACCCCCACCCCCCTCCACACTAGTATCCAGTCAAATAGTAACCCCCCCCTCCACACACTAGTATCCAGTCAAATAGTAACCCCCTCCACACACTAGTATCCAGTCAAATAGTAACCCCCTCCCCCTCCACACACTAGTATCCAGTCAAATAGTAACCCCCTCCCCCTCCACACACTAGTATCCAGTCAAATAGTAACCCCCCCTCCACACACTAGTATCCAGTCAAATAGTAACCCCCCCCACACACTAGTATCCAGTCAAATAGTAACCCCCCTCCACACACTAGTATCCAGTCAAATAGTAACCCCCCCCCCTCCACACACTAGTATCCAGTCAAATAGTAACCCCCCTCCACACACTAGTATCCAGTCAAATAGTAACCCCCCCCCCTCCACACACTAGTATCCAGTCAAATAGTAACCCCCCCCCCTCCACACACTAGTATCCAGTCAAATAGTAACCCCCCCCCCTCCACACACTAGTATCCAGTCAAATAGTAACCCCCCTCCACACACTAGTATCCAGTCAAATAGTAACCCCCCCCCCCTCCACACACTAGTATCCAGTCAAATAGTAACCCCCCCCTCCACACACTAGTATCCAGTCAAATAGTAACCCCCCTCCACACTAGTATCCAGTCAAATAGTAACCCCCCTCCACACACTAGTATCCAGTCAAATAGTAACCCCCCTCCACACACTAGTATCCAGTCAAATAGTAACCCCCCCCCCTCCACACACTAGTATCCAGTCAAATAGTAACCCCCCCCCTCCACACACTAGTATCCAGTCAAATAGTAACCCCCCCCCCCCTCCACACACTAGTATCCAGTCAAATAGTAACCCCCCCTCCACACACTAGTATCCAGTCAAATAGTAACCCCCCCCTCCACACACTAGTATCCAGTCAAATAGTAACCCCCCCCTCCACACACTAGTATCCAGTCAAATAGTAACCCCCCCCTCCCCTCCACACACTAGTATCCAGTCAAATAGTAACCCCCCCCCTCCACACTAGTATCCAGTCAAATAGTAACCCCCCTCCACACACTAGTATCCAGTCAAATAGTAACCCCCCCCCCCACACACTAGTATCCAGTCAAATAGTAACCCCCCCCCCTCCACACTAGTATCCAGTCAAATAGTAACCCCCCTCCACACACTAGTATCCAGTCAAATAGTAACCCCCCCCTCCACACACTAGTATCCAGTCAAATAGTAACCCCCCCTCCACACACTAGTATCCAGTCAAATAGTAACCCCCCCCCCTCCACACACTAGTATCCAGTCAAATAGTAACCCCCCCCTCCACACACTAGTATCCAGTCAAATAGTAACCCCCCTCCACACACTAGTATCCAGTCAAATAGTAACCCCCCTCCACACACTAGTATCCAGTCAAATAGTAACCCCCCCCCTCCACACACTAGTATCCAGTCAAATAGTAACCCCCCTCCACACACTAGTATCCAGTCAAATAGTAACCCCCCTCCACACACTAGTATCCAGTCAAATAGTAACCCCCCCCTCCACACACTAGTATCCAGTCAAATAGTAACCCCCCCTCCCCCTCCACACACTAGTATCCAGTCAAATAGTAACCCCCCTCCACACACTAGTATCCAGTCAAATAGTAACCCCCCTTCCACACACTAGTATCCAGTCAAATAGTAACCCCCCCCCTCCCACACTAGTATCCAGTCAAATAGTAACCCCCCCCTCCACACACTAGTATCCAGTCAAATAGTAACCCCCCCCTCCACACACTAGTATCCAGTCAAATAGTAACCCCCCTCCTCCACACACTAGTATCCAGTCAAATAGTAACCCCCCTCCACACACTAGTATCCAGTCAAATAGTAACCCCCCTCCACACACTAGTATCCAGTCAAATAGTAACCCCCCTCCACACACTAGTATCCAGTCAAATAGTAACCCCCCTCCACACACTAGTATCCAGTCAAATAGTAACCCCCCCCCCCCCCCTCCACACTAGTATCCAGTCAAATAGTAACCCCCCCCCCCTCCACACACTAGTATCCAGTCAAATAGTAACCCCCCCTCCACACACTAGTATCCAGTCAAATAGTAACCCCCCTCCACACACTAGTATCCAGTCAAATAGTAACCCCCCCCTCCCCACACTAGTATCCAGTCAAATAGTAACCCCCCCCCCTCCACACACTAGTATCCAGTCAAATAGTAACCCCCCCCTCCACACACTAGTATCCAGTCAAATAGTAACCCCCCCCTCCACACACTAGTATCCAGTCAAATAGTAACCCCCCCCCTCCCCCTCCACACACTAGTATCCAGTCAAATAGTAACCCCCTCCCCTCCACACACTAGTATCCAGTCAAATAGTAACCCCCCCCTCCACACACTAGTATCCAGTCAAATAGTAACCCCCCTCCACACACTAGTATCCAGTCAAATAGTAACCCCCCCCCTCCACACACTAGTATCCAGTCAAATAGTACCCCCCCCTCCACACACTAGTATCCAGTCAAATAGTAACCCCCCTCCACACACTAGTATCCAGTCAAATAGTAACCCCCCCCCCCCTCCACACACTAGTATCCAGTCAAATAGTAACCCCCCCCCCCCTCCACACACTAGTATCCAGTCAAATAGTAACCCCCCCCTCCACACACTAGTATCCAGTCAAATAGTAACCCCCCTCCCCCTCCACACACTAGTATCCAGTCAAATAGTAACCCCCCCCCCCCTCCCCTCCACACACTAGTATCCAGTCAAATAGTAACCCCCCCCCCTCCACACACTAGTATCCAGTCAAATAGTAAGATCCCCCCCCCTCCACACACTAGTATCCAGTCAAATAGTAACCCCCCTCCACACACTAGTATCCAGTCAAATAGTAACCCCCCCCCTCCACACACTAGTATCCAGTCAAATAGTAACCCCCCCCTCCACACACTAGTATCCAGTCAAATAGTAACCCCCCCCTCCACACACTAGTATCCAGTCAAATAGTAACCCCCCCCTCCACACACTAGTATCCAGTCAAATAGTAACCCCCCCCTCCACACACTAGTATCCAGTCAAATAGTAACCCCCCCCTCCACACACTAGTATCCAGTCAAATAGTAACCCCCCCCCACACACTAGTATCCAGTCAAATAGTAACCCCCCCCTCCACACACTAGTATCCAGTCAAATAGTAACCCCCCTCCACACACTAGTATCCAGTCAAATAGTAACCCCCCTCCACACACTAGTATCCAGTCAAATAGTAACCCCCCCCCTCCACACACTAGTATCCAGTCAAATAGTAACCCCCCCCTCCACACACTAGTATCCAGTCAAATAGTAACCCCCCCCTCCACACACTAGTATCCAGTCAAATAGTAACCCCCCCCCCTCCACACACTAGTATCCAGTCAAATAGTAACCCCCCCCCCTCCACACACTAGTATCCAGTCAAATAGTAACCCCCCCCCCTCCACACACTAGTATCCAGTCAAATAGTAACCCCCCTCCACACACTAGTATCCAGTCAAATAGTAACCCCCCCCCCTCCACACACTAGTATCCAGTCAAATAGTAACCCCCCCCCTCCACACACTAGTATCCAGTCAAATAGTAACCCCCCCTCCACACACTAGTATCCAGTCAAATAGTAACCCCCCCCTCCACACACTAGTATCCAGTCAAATAGTAACCCCCCCTCCACACTAGTATCCAGTCAAATAGTAACCCCCTCCCCCCCTCTCCACACACTAGTATCCAGTCAAATAGTAACCCCCCCCCCACACACTAGTATCCAGTCAAATAGTAACCCCCCTCCACACACTAGTATCCAGTCAAATAGTAACCCCCCCTTCACACACTAGTATCCAGTCAAATAGTAACCCCCCTCCACACACTAGTATCCAGTCAAATAGTAACCCCCTCCACACACTAGTATCCAGTCAAATAGTAACCCCCCCTCCACACACTAGTATCCAGTCAAATAGTAACCCCCCCTCCACACTAGTATCCAGTCAAATAGTAACCCCCCTCCACACACTAGTATCCAGTCAAATAGTAACCCCCCCCACACACTAGTATCCAGTCAAATAGTAACCCCCCCTCCCCCCCCACACACTAGTATCCAGTCAAATAGTAACCCCCCTCCCCCTCCACACACTAGTATCCAGTCAAATAGTAACCCCCCTCCACACACTAGTATCCAGTCAAATAGTAACCCCCCCCTCCACACACTAGTATCCAGTCAAATAGTAACCCCCCCCTCCACACACTAGTATCCAGTCAAATAGTAACCCCCCTCCACACACTAGTATCCAGTCAAATAGTAACCCCCCCACTCCACACTAGTATCCAGTCAAATAGTAACCCCCCCTCCCCTCCACACACTAGTATCCAGTCAAATAGTAACCCCCCTCCACACACTAGTATCCAGTCAAATAGTAACCCCCCTCCACACACTAGTATCCAGTCAAATAGTAACCCCCCCCCCTCCACACACTAGTATCCAGTCAAATAGTAACCCCCCTCCACACACTAGTATCCAGTCAAATAGTAACCCCCCCCTCCACACACTAGTATCCAGTCAAATAGTAACCCCCCCCTCCACACACTAATATCCAGTCAAATAGTAACCCCCCTCCACACACTAGTATCCAGTCAAATAGTAACCCCCCTCCACACACTAGTATCCAGTCAAATAGTAACCCCCCCCTCCACACACTAGTATCCAGTCAAATAGTACCCCCCCCCCTCCACACACTAGTATCCAGTCAAATAGTAACCCCCTCCCACACTAGTATCCAGTCAAATAGTAACCCCCCTCCACACACTAGTATCCAGTCAAATAGTAACCCCCCTCCACACACTAGTATCCAGTCAAATAGTAACCCCCCTCCACACACTAGTATCCAGTCAAATAGTAACCCCCCCCCCTCCCCCTCCACACACTAGTATCCAGTCAAATAGTAACCCCCCCCTCCACACACTAGTATCCAGTCAAATAGTAACCCCCCTCCATACACTAGTATCCAGTCAAATAGTAACCCCCCCCTCCACACTAGTATCCAGTCAAATAGTAACCCCCCCCCCACACACTAGTATCCAGTCAAATAGTAACCCCCCCCTCCACACACTAGTATCCAGTCAAATAGTAACCCCCCCCTCCACACACTAGTATCCAGTCAAATAGTAACCCCCCCCTCCACACACTAGTATCCAGTCAAATAGTAACCCCCCCTCCCCCTCCACACACTAGTATCCAGTCAAATAGTAACCCCCCCCTCCACACACTAGTATCCAGTCAAATAGTAACCCCCCTCCACACACTAGTATCCAGTCAAATAGTAACCCCCCCCTCCACACACTAGTATCCAGTCAAATAGTAACCCCCCCTCCACACACTAGTATCCAGTCAAATAGTAACCCCCCTCCACACACTAGTATCCAGTCAAATAGTAACCCCCTCCTCCACACACTAGTATCCAGTCAAATAGTAACCCCCCTCCACACACTAGTATCCAGTCAAATAGTAACCCCCCCTCCACACACTAGTATCCAGTCAAATAGTAACCCCCCTCCACACACTAGTATCCAGTCAAATAGTAACCCCCTCCACACACTAGTATCCAGTCAAATAGTAACCCCCCCTCCCCCTCCACACACTAGTATCCAGTCAAATAGTAACCCCCCCCCCCCTCCCCTCCACACACTAGTATCCAGTCAAATAGTAACCCCCTCCCACACTAGTATCCAGTCAAATAGTAACCCCCTCCACACACTAGTATCCAGTCAAATAGTAACCCCCTCCCCTCCACACACTAGTATCCAGTCAAATAGTAACCCCCCCTCCACACACTAGTATCCAGTCAAATAGTAACCCCCCCCACATACTAGTATCCAGTCAAATAGTAACCCCCCTCCACACACTAGTATCCAGTCAAATAGTAACCCCCCCCCTCCCCTCCACACTAGTATCCAGTCAAATAGTAACCCCCTCCCCCTCCCACACTAGTATCCAGTCAAATAGTAACCCCCCCCTCCACACACTAGTATCCAGTCAAATAGTAACCCCCCCCTCCACACACTAGTATCCAGTCAAATAGTACCCCCCCTCCACACTAGTATCCAGTCAAATAGTAACCCCCCCCTCCACACACTAGTATCCAGTCAAATAGTACCCCCCTCCACACACTAGTATCCAGTCAAATAGTAACCCCCCTCCACACACTAGTATCCAGTCAAATAGTAACCCCCCCCTCCACACACTAGTATCCAGTCAAATAGTAACCCCCCTCCACACACTAGTATCCAGTCAAATAGTAACCCCCCTCCACACACTAGTATCCAGTCAAATAGTAACCCCCTCCCCCTCACACACTAGTATCCAGTCAAATAGTAACCCCCTCCCCCTCCACACACTAGTATCCAGTCAAATAGTAACCCCCCTCCACACACTAGTATCCAGTCAAATAGTAACCCCCCTCCACACACTAGTATCCAGTCAAATAGTAAACCCCCCCCCTCCACACACTAGTATCCAGTCAAATAGTAACCCCCCCCCTCCACACACTAGTATCCAGTCAAATAGTAACCCCCTCCACACACTAGTATCCAGTCAAATAGTAACCCCCCTCCACACACTAGTATCCAGTCAAATAGTAACCCCCTCCCCTCCACACACTAGTATCCAGTCAAATAGTAACCCCCTCCCCCTCCACACTAGTATCCAGTCAAATAGTGCCCCCCCCTCCACACACTAGTATCCAGTCAAATAGTAACCCCCCTCCACACACTAGTATCCAGTCAAATAGTAACCCCCCCCTCCACACTAGTATCCAGTCAAATAGTACCCCCCCCCTCCACACTAGTATCCAGTCAAATAGTAACCCCCCTCCACACACTAGTATCCAGTCAAATAGTAACCCCCCTCCACACACTAGTATCCAGTCAAATAGTAACCCCCCTCCACACACTAGTATCCAGTCAAATAGTAACCCCCTCCACACACTAGTATCCAGTCAAATAGTAACCCCCCCCTCCCCCTCCACACACTAGTATCCAGTCAAATAGTACCCCCCCTCCACACACTAGTATCCAGTCAAATAGTAACCCCCCTCCACACACTAGTATCCAGTCAAATAGTAACCCCCCTCCACACACTAGTATCCAGTCAAATAGTAACCCCCCTCCACACACTAGTATCCAGTCAAATAGTAACCCCCCTCCACACACTAGTATCCAGTCAAATAGTAACCCCCCTCCACACACTAGTATCCAGTCAAATAGTAACCCCCCTCCACACACTAGTATCCAGTCAAATAGTAACCCCCCCTCCACACACTAGTATCCAGTCAAATAGTAACCCCCCCCTCCACACACTAGTATCCAGTCAAATAGTAACCCCCCTCCACACACTAGTATCCAGTCAAATAGTAACCCCCCCCACACACTAGTATCCAGTCAAATAGTAACCCCCCCCCCCTCCACACACTAGTATCCAGTCAAATAGTAACCCCCCTCCACACACTAGTATCCAGTCAAATAGTACCCCCCTCCACACACTAGTATCCAGTCAAATAGTAACCCCCCTCCACACACTAGTATCCAGTCAAATAGTAACCCCCCCCTCCACACACTAGTATCCAGTCAAATAGTAACCCCCCCTCCACACACTAGTATCCAGTCAAATAGTAACCCCCCCCTCCACACACTAGTATCCAGTCAAATAGTAACCCCCCCTCCACACACTAGTATCCAGTCAAATAGTAACCCCCCTCCACACACTAGTATCCAGTCAAATAGTAACCCCCCCCACACACTAGTATCCAGTCAAATAGTAACCCCCCCCACACACTAGTATCCAGTCAAATAGTAACCCCCCCCTCCACACACTAGTATCCAGTCAAATAGTAACCCCCCTCCACACACTAGTATCCAGTCAAATAGTAACCCCCTCCACACACTAGTATCCAGTCAAATAGTAACCCCCCCCCCTCCACACACTAGTATCCAGTCAAATAGTAACCCCCCTCCACACACTAGTATCCAGTCAAATAGTAACCCCCCTCCACACACTAGTATCCAGTCAAATAGTAACCCCCCCCTCCACACACTAGTATCCAGTCAAATAGTAACCCCCCTCCACACACTAGTATCCAGTCAAATAGTAACCCCCCCTCCACACTAGTATCCAGTCAAATAGTAACCCCCCTCCACACTAGTATCCAGTCAAATAGTAACCCCCCCCTCCACACACTAGTATCCAGTCAAATAGTAACCCCCCCCCACACACACTAGTATCCAGTCAAATAGTAACCCCCCCCCACACACTAGTATCCAGTCAAATAGTAACCCCCCCTCCACACACTAGTATCCAGTCAAATAGTAACCCCCCTCCACACACTAGTATCCAGTCAAATAGTAACCCCCCTCCACACACTAGTATCCAGTCAAATAGTAACCCCCCCCTCCACACTAGTATCCAGTCAAATAGTAACCCCCTCCACACACTAGTATCCAGTCAAATAGTAACCCCCCCCCCTCCACACACTAGTATCCAGTCAAATAGTAACCCCCCTCCACACACTAGTATCCAGTCAAATAGTAACCCCCCCCCCTCCACACACTAGTATCCAGTCAAATAGTAACCCCCCCCCCTCCACACACTAGTATCCAGTCAAATAGTAACCCCCCCTCCACACACTAGTATCCAGTCAAATAGTAACCCCCCTCCACACACTAGTATCCAGTCAAATAGTAACCCCCCTCCACACACTAGTATCCAGTCAAATAGTAACCCCCTCCACACACTAGTATCCAGTCAAATAGTAACCCCCCTCCACACACTAGTATCCAGTCAAATAGTAACCCCCCCCCCTCCACACTAGTATCCAGTCAAATAGTAACCCCCCCTCCACACTAGTATCCAGTCAAATAGTAACCCCCTCCACACACTAATATCCAGTCAAATAGTAACCCCTCCCCCTCCACACACTAATATCCAGTCAAATAGTAACCCCTCCCCCTCCACACACTAATATCCAGTCAAATAGTAACCCCTCCCCCTCCACACACTAATATCCAGTCAAATAGTAACCCCCCTCCACACACTAGTATCCAGTCAAATACCCCCCTCCACACACTAGTATCCAGTCAAATAGTAACCCCCCCCTCCACACTAGTATCCAGTCAAATAGTTACCCCCCTCCACACACTAGTATCCAGTCAAATAGTAACCCCCCCTCCACACACTAGTATCCAGTCAAATAGTAACCCCTCCTCCACACACTAATATCCAGTCAAATAGTAACCCCTCCCCTCCACACACTAGTATCCAGTCAAATAGTAACCACCCCCCTCCACACACTAGTATCCAGTCAAATAGTAACCCCCTCCACACACTAGTATCCAGTCAAATAGTAACCCCCCCCTCCACACACTAGTATCCAGTCAAATAGTAACCCCCCTCCACACACTAGTATCCAGTCAAATAGTAACCACCCCCCTCCACACACTAGTATCCAGTCAAATAGTAACCCCCCCCACACACTAGTATCCAGTCAAATAGTAACCCCCCCCTCCACACACTAGTATCCAGTCAAATAGTAACCCCCCCCCCCCTCCACACACTAGTATCCAGTCAAATAGTAACCCCCTCCACACACTAGTATCCAGTCAAATAGTAACCCCCCCTCCACACACTAATATCCAGTCAAATAGTAACCCCCCCTCCACACACTAGTATCCAGTCAAATAGTAACCCCCCTCTGCACACTAGTATCCAGTCAAATAGTAACCCCCCTCCCACACTAATATCCAGTCAAATAGTAACCCCCCCCTCCACACACTAGTATCCAGTCAAATAGTAACCCCCCCCTCCACACACTAGTATCCAGTCAAATAGTACCCCCCCCTCCACACACTAGTATCCAGTCAAATAGTAACCCCCCCCTCCACACACTAGTATCCAGTCAAATAGTAACCCCCCCCTCCACACACTAGTATCCAGTCAAATAGTAACCCCCCTCCCACACTAGTATCCAGTCAAATAGTAACCCCCCTCCACACACTAGTATCCAGTCAAATAGTAACCCCCCCCCCTCCACACACTAGTATCCAGTCAAATAGTAACCCCCCCCCTCCACACACTAGTATCCAGTCAAATAGTAACCCCCCCCCACACACTAGTATCCAGTCAAATAGTAACCCCCCCCTCCACACACTAGTATCCAGTCAAATAGTAACCCCCCTCCACACACTAGTATCCAGTCAAATAGTAACCCCCCTCCACACACTAGTATCCAGTCAAATAGTAACCCCCCACACACACTAGTATCCAGTCAAATAGTAACCCCCTCCACACACTAGTATCCAGTCAAATAGTAACCCCCCCCCCCCACACACACTAGTATCCAGTCAAATAGTAACCCCCCCACACACTAGTATCCAGTCAAATAGTAACCCCCCCCCCTCCACACACTAGTATCCAGTCAAATAGTAACCCCCCTTCACACACTAGTATCCAGTCAAATAGTAACCCCCCTCCACACACTAGTATCCAGTCAAATAGTAACCCCCCTCCACACACTAGTATCCAGTCAAATAGTAACCCCCCTCCACACACTAGTATCCAGTCAAATAGTAACCCCCCTCCACACACTAGTATCCAGTCAAATAGTAACCCCCCTCCACACACTAGTATCCAGTCAAATAGTAACCCCCCCACACACTAGTATCCAGTCAAATAGTAACCCCCTCCCCCCCACACACTAGTATCCAGTCAAATAGTAACCCCCTCCCCCTCCACACACTAGTATCCAGTCAAATAGTAACCCCCCTCCACACACTAGTATCCAGTCAAATAGTAACCCCCCTCCACACACTAGTATCCAGTCAAATAGTAACCCCCCTCCACACACTAGTATCCAGTCAAATAGTAACCCCCCTCCACACACTAGTATCCAGTCAAATAGCCCCCCCCCCACACACTAGTATCCAGTCAAATAGTAACCCCCCCCCACACACTAGTATCCAGTCAAATAGTAACCCCCCTCCACACACTAGTATCCAGTCAAATAGTAACCCCCCTCCTCCACACACTAGTATCCAGTCAAATAGTAACCCCCCTCCACACACTAGTATCCAGTCAAATAGTAACCCCCCTCCACACACTAGTATCCAGTCAAATAGTAACCCCCCCCTCCACACACTAGTATCCAGTCAAATAGTAACCCCCCCTCCACACACTAGTATCCAGTCAAATAGTAACCCCCCTCCACACACTAGTATCCAGTCAAATAGTAACCCCCCTCCACACACTAGTATCCAGTCAAATAGTAACCCCCCCCCCCCCTCCACACACTAGTATCCAGTCAAATAGTAACCCCCCCCCCCTCCACACACTAGTATCCAGTCAAATAGTAACCCCCCTCCACACACTAGTATCCAGTCAAATAGTAACCCCCCTCCACACACTAGTATCCAGTCAAATAGTAACCTCCCCCTCCACACACTAGTATCCAGTCAAATAGTAACCCCCACCCCCTCCACACTAGTATCCAGTCAAATAGTAACCCCCCCCTCCACACACTAGTATCCAGTCAAATAGTAACCCCCCTCCACACACTAGTATCCAGTCAAATAGTAACCCCCCCCCCTCCACACTAGTATCCAGTCAAATAGTAACCCCCCCCCCACACACTAGTATCCAGTCAAATAGTAACCCCCCTCCACACACTAGTATCCAGTCAAATAGTACCCCCCCCCCTCCACACACTAGTATCCAGTCAAATAGTAACCCCCCCCCTCCACACACTAGTATCCAGTCAAATAGTAACCCCCCTCCACACACTAGTATCCAGTCAAATAGTAACCCCCCTCCACACACTAGTATCCAGTCAAATAGTAACCCCCCCCCTCCACACACTAGTATCCAGTCAAATAGTAACCCCCCCTCCACACACTAGTATCCAGTCAAATAGTAACCCCCCTCCACACTAGTATCCAGTCAAATAGTAACCCCCCTCCACACACTAGTATCCAGTCAGACAGGTAGTACCCCCCTCCACACACTAGTATCCAGTCAGACAGGTAGTACCCCCCTCCACACACTAGTATCCAGTCAGACAGGTAGTACCCCCCCCCCTCCACACACTAGTATCCAGTCAAATAGTAACCCCCCTCCACACACTAGTATCCAGTCAAATAGTAACCCCCCTCCACACACTAGTATCCAGTCAAATAGTAACCCCCCCCTCCACACACTAGTATCCAGTCAAATAGTAACCACCCCCCTCCACACACTAGTATCCAGTCAAATAGTAACCCCCCTCCACACACTAGTATCCAGTCAAATAGTAACCCCCCCCTCCACACACTAGTATCCAGTCAAATAGTAACCCCCCCCCCCTCCACACACTAGTATCCAGTCAAATAGTAACCCCCCTCCACACACTAGTATCCAGTCAGACAGGTAGTACCCCCCCCTCCACACACTAGTATCCAGTCAGACAGGTAGTACCCCCCCCTCCACACACTAGTATCCAGTCAGACAGGTAGTACCCCCCCCCCTCCACACACTAGTATCCAGTCAAATAGTAACCCCCCCCCCCCCTCCACACACTAGTATCCAGTCAGACCAGCCTAGCTATTCTATTCTAACCTGTTGTCTAGTCCATGTCTGTGGTGGTTGTTGACATGTTGTTGTTTGTTTGTTTTTGTAGTGACCGTTCTGACATGGCTGCTGGATCCTCCAGACCCGTATGTAACAAAGCCCTCTCATTTTCCTTACTATCTCTGATTGGTCAAGAGTTAACTCTGAGTTGTCATGGTGATTAATATTCAAAACAAAGCCCTCTCATTTTCCTTACTATCTCTGATTGGTCAAGAGTTAACTCTGAGTTGTCATGGTGATTAATATTCAAAACAAAGCCCTCTCATTTTCCTTACTATCTCTGTCCGCTGTTTATAAACTCTGCTCTGGTGGTTAAAGATACTGTGTAATCTCTGTTCTGATTGGTCAAGAGTTAACTCTGAGTTGTCATGGTGATTAATATTCTGTTTTGATTGGTTCCCAACTGCTTGTTCTCTTTTGTTGTTGTTGTAACTCACTGTGTTTTTTTTTATTTTTAATGTTGTTCAATGTGTTGATGGATCTGAACTATATTGTGACTGTATTTTCATATTGAAACAACGGTTAGCGTGGTGTTGTTAGCCTGCCACTGTTACAGAGCCCCTCCCCCCCACACACCACCACATCCCCTTGTGTGTTGAGACGATGCTTCATGATCCTACAGGCGGGTTGTTACTACTTTACTTCAAATCAATGGGAGCTTTTTCTTTCACGTGGTGTTATAGCAATGAGTTTGGGACGTATTGACTGTAAGACTAATGCATACGTTTTGTGTGGGGTAAATCATTTGGTTCCTGTTCAACAGTGTTCTTAACCTGAAGTTTAATTGCTGATATTTGGCTGTGCTAATGTTGTTCTCTCATCGTATTCTGACATTTTTAATATGGACTGGACATAGTTGATCCTTTTGTTCACTCAAGTTTATTTTTATATTTTTTTTTACTACAAACTACTTATAAATGCAATGCATTTTGTCTACTTTGCAATATTTTTTTTAACTTAAAGCTAAACTGTAAACTAGGTGTTAAGTACTTACTATGATGACTACTGAATTCACAATCATGTTTGGTACAGAGTTCCAAAAAGCGGTGCCATGATGATAGCATTATGACATCACAGAGACAATTAATTACATCACTGAAATTATCTATTATGACATCACAGGGTTCTGACTGTGTGGCATAGTAGGTTCCCGGGGCGACAGGGTTGTGTTTGGTTGCTGCTGTACGCTGCCAAGAACTGTCAATAAAGAGGTTATGTGTTCTGTTGTGAGCACGTGCACCAACCACACCAGACCCTGTGTCTTCCCTTCACAGTGACCTCTGAACCTTCCAGCCTCTGCTCTGATGATGATGATGACAGCGACGACGAAGAGTTTATTGCTTACTAAACCAGACCTCTCTACCCTCCCTCTTCCCCTTTGTCCCTTTTCTAGTGTTTTATAATGGCTATTGGTTACTACTATTGTTTAATGGTTATGGTAGTTAAAGTATTGTTTAAAAGAAATGCGTTTTATTTTATTGTTTTGCATTAGATAGATCATCCTAAGTGCACCCATAGCTCACTCCAGACACTGCTGTAGATAAGGAGTAGTGAAGGCATCATGGTTCACTTCACCTGTTACCATATAGCTACATGCAGTGGCTCGGAAGTAGGATCTTGGGTTAACTGGTGTAACGTGATCTAATCGGTTACCTAGACCGGCCTAGCTCTGGACTTAATCCTGTTAGCTCATAGTCTGTTACCTAGCTCTGGACTTAATCCTGTTAGCTCATATTCTGTTACCTAGCTCTCAAACTGAATCCTGTTAGCTCATAGTCTGTTGCCTAGCTCTAAAACTTAATCCTGTTAGCTCAGTCTGTTACCTAGACCGGCCTAGCTCTAAAACTTAATCCTGTTAGCTCAGTCTGTTACCTCGCTCTGGACTTAATCCTGTCAGATCATAGTCTGTTCCCTAGACCGGCCTAGGTCTAAAACTTAATCCTGTTAGTTCATAGTCTGTTACCTAGCTCTAAAACTTAATCCTGTTAGCTCAGTCTGTTACCTAGACCGGCCTAGCTCTAAAACTTAATCCTGTTAGCTCAGTCTGTTACCTCGCTCTGGACTTAATCCTGTCAGATCATAGTCTGTTCCCTAGACCGGCCTAGGTCTAAAACTTAATCCTGTTAGTTCATAGTCTGTTACCTAGCTCTGGACTTAATCCTGTTAGCTCATAGTCTGTTACCTAGCTCTGGACTTAATCCTGTTAGCTCATAGTCTGTTACCTAGCTCTGGGCTTAATCCTGTTAGCTCAGCCTGTTACCTAGCTCTGGGCTTAATCCTGTTAGCTCATAGTCTGTTACCTAGCTCTGGACTTAATCCTGTTAGCTCATAGTCTGTAACCTAGCTCTGGACTTAATCCTGTTAGCTCAGCCTGTTACCTAGCTCTGGACTTAATCCTGTTAGCTCAGTCTGTTACCTAGCTCTGGACTTAATCCTGTTAGCTCAGTCTGTTACCTAGCTCTGGACTTAATCCTGTTAGCTCATAGTGTAGTAAAGGGCCACAACAACAGCTATTATTACTAATACTGGTGTATAGTCAGGGGCTAGCTACACCAGTATTAGTAATCAAGCTAGGCTGGTCTAGGTAGTAATACCAACTACAGCTACAAATGTAGCTAGCGCAGCTGTAAATACCACCACCTACTACTACTACCATTAGTGATGTACTTAGCCAGGCTGTAATTCCTACTACTACTGGTGTAGCAAACTCTGCTGTAATACCTACTATTAATGTAGCCAGCCAGGCTGTTATACCAACTACTACTAGTGGTGTAGCTAGCCAGGCGGAAGTACCGACTACAACTAGTGGAGCTACCCAGGCTGTCGTACCAACTACTACTGGTGTAGCTAGCCAGGCGGAAGTACCGACTACAACTAGTGGAGCTAGCCAGGCTGTTATACCAACTACTACTACTGGTGTAGCTAGTCAGGCTGTTATACCAACTACTACAACTGGTGTAGCTAGTCAGGCTGTTATACCAACTACTACTACTAGTGTAGCTAGCCAGGCTGTAGTACCAACTACTACTACTACTAGTGTAGCTAGCCAGGCTGTAGTACCAACTACTACTACTACTAGTGGAGCTAGCCAGGCTGTCGTACCAACTACTACTGGTGTAGCTAGCCAGGCGGAAGTACCGACTACAACTAGTGGAGCTAGCCAGGCTGTTATACCAACTACTACTACTGGTGTAACTAGTCAGGCTGTTATACCAACTACTACTACTGGTGTAGCTAGTCAGGCTGTTATACCAACTACTACTACTAGTGTAGCTAGCCAGGCTGTTATACCAACTACTACTACTGGTGTAGCTAGTCAGGCTGTTATACCAACTACTACTACTGGTGTAGCTAGTCAGGCTGTTATACCAACTACTACTACTGGTGTAGCTAGCCAGGCTGTTATACCAACTACTACTACTGGTGTAGCTAGTCAGGCTGTTATACCAACTACTACTACTGGTGTAGCTAGCCAGGCTGTAGTACCAACTACTACTACTACTAGTGTAGCTAGCCAGGCTGTAGTACCAACTACTACTACTAGTGTAGCTTGCCAGGCTGTCGTACCAACTACTACTAGTGTAGCTAGCCAGGCTGTCGTACCAACTACTACTAGTGTAGCTAGCCAGGCTGTCGTACCAACTACTACTACTACTAGTGTAGCTAGCCAGGCTGTTGTACCAACTACTACTACTACTAGTGTAGCTAGCCAGGCTGTAGTACCATCTACTACTACTGGTGTAGCTAGCCAGGCTGTAGTACCAACTACTACTACTGGTGTAGCTAGCCATGCTATAGTACCATCTACTACTACTGGTGTAGCTAGCCAGGCTATAGTACCAACTACTAATACTGGTGTAGCTAGCCATGCTATAGTACCAACTACTACTAGTGGAGCTAGCCAGGTTGTCGTACCAACTACTACTACTAGTGTAGCTAGCCAGGCTGTAGTACCAACTACTACTAGTGGAGCTAGCCAGGTTGTCGTACCAACTACAAGTAGTGGAGCTAGCCAGGCTGTAATACCAACTACTACTACTACTGGTGTAGCTAGCAAGGCTGAAGTACCACCTACTACTACTGGTGTAGCTAGTCAGGCTGTTATACCAACTACTACTACTAGTGTAGCTAGCCAGGCTGTCGTACCAACTACTACTGGTGTAGCTAGCCAGGCTGTAGTACCAACTACTACTAGTGTAGCTAGCCAGGCTGTCGTACCAACTACTACTACTACTAGTGTAGCTAGCCAGGCTGTCGTACCAACTACTACTAGTGTAGCTAGCCAGGCTGTCGTACCAACTACTACTACTACTAGTGTAGCTAGCCAGGCTGTTGTACCAACTCCTACTACTACTAGTGTAGCTAGCCAGGCTGTAGTACCAAGTACTACTAGTGTAGCTAGCCAGGCTGTAGTACCAAGTACTACTAGTGTAGCTAGCCAGGCTGTAGTACCAACTACTACTACTAGTGTAGCTAGCCAGGCTGTAGTACCAACTACTACTAGTGGAGCTAGCCAGGTTGTCGTACCAACTACTACTACTAGTGTAGCTAGCCAGGCTGTAGCACCATCTACTACTACTACTAGTGTAGCTTGCCAGGCTGTCGTACCAACTACTACTAGTGTAGCTTGCCAGGCTGTCGTACCAACTACTACTAGTGTAGCTAGCCAGGCTGTAGCACCAACTACTACTACTAGTGTAGCTTGCCAGGCTGTCGTACCAACTACTACTAGTGTAGCTAGCCAGGCTGTAGCACCAACTCCTACTACTACTAGTGTAGCTAGCCAGGCTGTAGCACCAACTACTACTAGTGTAGCTAGCCAGGCTGTAGCACCAACTACTACTAGTGTAGCTAGCCAGGCTGTAAAACCAACTACTACTACTAGTGTAGCTAGCCAGGCTGTAGCACCATCTACTACTAGTGTAGCTAGCCAGGCTGTAAAACCATCTACTACTAGTGTAGCTAGCCAGGCTGTAAAACCATCTACTACTAGTGTAGCTAGCCAGGCTGTAGCACCAATGTACCCCCACCCAGCACCAGTTCCTGTGTGAATCTCAATGTTTCGCGGTCCCTCTCGTCGTGTTGGAGAAGGACGACGGTGAGGAAATGGTCAGGCTCTGCTGCGTTCGTCCCCTAGGAGCAGATCTAGGATCAGCTTCCCTGCCACCAAATCCTTACCATAACCATTCACGTGGAGATGAAGAACTGAGCCCAGATCAGTGTTTAGAGTGGGGGAAACTCTGACCCCTCCACCGTGGTGTTCCTGATGGTCTTCTGGTCAGAACTACTGAACCATAACATTGGTGTAACTGTCACACTGTAGTAGTGATATGAGTTGACTGGATGTATAAGATCTGCCTCTCTGGCTGTGGAATAGGGGTGATCAATCTACTGTGTGTCCTTGATTCCTCACCTCCTATCTCCTGCCTCCTCCTCAAAAGACTGGTGGATGGAATCTTCTCCTCCTCCAGTGTCTTTTCAGAAGGAGACGGGAAGAAGCCGTGTCATCTAGATTTGAGCCCGTGTCTGCCTCCCAGGCAGACAGGTGGTGATGTCCCACCTTGACTCTGTTCTGTCTTAATGTTGCTCTTCTCCTTCAGACCGACTCTTCACCGTCCGTCTCCCTGGCCCAGCTCTCTAAGGTACTGTCTCTCTCTCTGTGTGTGTTTGGTCTTTGGGAATCAGGTTGGGGTTAATTTAATTTCAACTCAATTTGAGGAATGAATTAAGGTGATAATCAATTCACATTTTAACTCTTGGCATCTTCCTCTAACTCCTCCCCTCCTCAATCTCCTCATTCCTCTCCTCATTCCTCTCCTCATTCCTCTCCTCATTCCTCTCCTCATTCCTCTCCTCATTCCTCTCCCCATTCCTCTCCCCATACTCCTCCTCATTCCTCTCCCCATATTCCTCCCTCCCCCTCTCCTCAATCCCCTCCCCCTCTCCTCAATCCCCTCCCCCTCTCCTCAATCCCCTCCCCCTCTCCTCAATCCCCTCCCCCTCTCCTCAATCCCCTCCCCCTCTCCTCAATCCCTCCCCCTCTCCTCAATCCCCTCCTCCCTCTCCTCATTCCTCTCCTCATTCCTCTCCTCATTCCTCTCCTCATTCCTCTCCTCATTCCTCTCCTCATTCCTCTCCTCATTCCTCTCCTCATTCCTCTCCCCATACTCCTCCCCCTCTCCTCATTCCTCTCCCCATACTCCTCCCCCTCTCCTCATTCCTCTCCCCATACTCCTCCCCCTCTCCTCATTCCTCTCCCCATACTCCTCCCCCTCTCCTCATTCCTCTCCCCATACTCCTCCCCCTCTCCCCATTCCTCTCCCCATACTCCTCCCCCTCTCCTCATTCCTCTCCCCATACTCCTCCCCCTCTCCTCATTCCTCTCCCCATACTCCTCCCCCTCTCCTCATTCCTCTCCCCATATTCCTCCCCTCCCCCTCTCCCCCTCTCCTCAATCCCCTCCCCCCTCTCCTCATTCCTCCCTCCCCCTCTCCTCATTCCTCTCCCCCTCTCCTCATTCCTCTCCCCCTCTCCTCATTCCTCTCCCCCTCTCCTCATTCCTCTCCTCATTCCTCTCCTCATTCCTCTCCTCATTCCTCTCCTCATTCCTCTCCTCATTCCTCTCCTCATTCCTCTCCTCATTCCTCTCCTCATACTCCTCCCCCTCTCCTTATTCCTCTCCCCATACTCCTCCCCCTCTCCTCATTCCTCTCCCCATACTCCTCCCCCTCTCCTCATTCCTCTCGCCCATACTCCTCCCCCTCTCCTCATTCCTCTCGCCCATACTCCTCCTCATTCCTCTCGCCCATCCCCCTCCTCATTCCTCTCGCCCATCCCCCTCCTCATTCCCCTCGCCCATACTCCTCATCCCTCTCCTCATTCCTCTCGCCCATACTCCTCATCCCTCTCCTCATTCCCCTCGCCCATACTCCTCATCCCTCTCCTCATTCCCCTCGCCCATACTCCTCCTCATTCCTCTCGCCCATACTCCTCCTCATTCCTCTCGCCCATACTCCTCCTCATTCCTCTCGCCCATACTCCTCCTCATTCCTCTCGCCCATACTCCTCCTCATTCCTCTCGCCCATACTCCTCCTCATTCCTCTCGCCCATACTCCTCCTCATTCCTCTCGCCCATACTCCTCCTCATTCCTCTCGCCCATACTCCTCCTCATTCCTCTCGCCCATACTCCTCCTCATTCCTCTCGCCCATACTCCTCCTCATTCCTCTCGCTCATACTCCTCATCCCTCTCCTCATTCCTCTCGCCCATACTCCTCATCCCTCTCCTCATTCCCCTCGCCCATACTCCTCATCCCTCTCCTCATTCCCCTCGCCCATACTCCTCATCCCTCTCCTCATTCCCCTCGCCCATACTCCTCATCCCTCTCCTCATTCCCCTCGCCCATACTCCTCCTCATGCCTCTCGCCCGTACTCCTCATGCCTCTCGCCCGTACTCCTCATGCCTCTCGCCCGTACTCCTCATGCCTCTCGCCCGTACTCCTCATGCCTCTCGCCCGTACTCCTCATGCCTCTCGCCCGTACTCCTCATGCCTCTCCTCATTCCTCTCGCCCATACTCCTTCCCCTCTCCTCATTCATCTCCCCTATACTCCTCCTCCTTCCTCTCCCCATACTCCACCCCATCCCTCTCGCCCTCTCCCCATACTCCTCCCATTCCTCCTCATTCCTCTCGCCCATACTCCTCCTCATTCCTCTCGCCCATACTCCTCGCCCTCTCCTACTCCTCCCCCTCTCCTCATTCCTCTCCCCTATACTCCTCTCCCCTCTCCTCCTTCCTCTCCCCTATACTCCTCCCCCTCTCCTACTCCTCCCCCTCTCCTCCCATTCCTCCCTTTCTCTCCAGACTGCCAACCTAGCGGAGGCCAATGCATCAGAGGATGACAAGATCAGAGCCATGATGTCCCAGTCCAACAGTGAATATGACCCCATACAGTGAGTGGAGGCTGCTAGCCATGCTATAGTACCATCTACTACTACTGGTGTAGCTAGCCAGGCTATAGTACCAACTACTACTACTGGTGTAGCTAGCCAGGCTATAGTACCAACTACTACTGGTGTAGCTAGCCAGGCTATAGTACCATCTACTACTACTGGTGTAGCTAGCCAGGCTGTAGTACCAACTACTACTACTGGTGTAGCTAGCCATGCTATAGTACCAACTACTACTACTGGTGTAGCTAGCCAGGCTATAGTACCAACTACTACTACTAGTGTAGCTAGCCAGGCTATAGTACCAACTACTACTACTAGTGTAGCTAGCCAGGCTATAGTACCAACTACTACTACTAGTGTAGCTAGCCATGCTATAGTACCAACTACTACTACTGGTGTAGCTAGCCACGCTATAGTACCAACTACTACTACTGGTGTAGCTAGCCATGCTATAGTACCAACTACTACTACTGGTGTAACTAGCCATGCTATAGTACCAACTACTACTACTGGTGTAACTAGCCATGCTATAGTACCAACTACTACTACTAGTGTAGCTAGCCATGCTATAGTACCAACTACTACTACTAGTGTAGCTAGCCAGGCTGTAGTACCAACTACTACTACTAGTGTAGCTAGCCAGGCTATAGTACCAACTACTACTACTAGTGTAGCTAGCCAGGCTATAGTACCAACTACTACTACTAGTGTAGCTAGCCAGGCTGTAGTACCATCTACTACTACTGGTGTAGCTAGCCAGGCTGTAGTACCAACTACTACTACTGGTGTAGCTAGCCAGGCTGTAGTACCAACTACTACTACTGGTGTAGCTAGCCATGCTATAGTACCAACTACTACTACTGGTGTAGCTAGCCAGGCTGTAGTACCAACTACTACTACTAGTGTAGCTAGCCAGGCTGTAGTACCATCTACTACTACTGGTGTAGCTAGCCAGGCTATAGTACCAACTACTACTACTGGTGTAGCTAGCCAGGCTATAGTACCAACTACTACTACTGGTGTAGCTAGCCAGGCTATAGTACCAACTACTACTACTGGTGTAGCTAGCCATGCTATAGTACCAACTACTACTACTGGTGTAGCTAGCCAGGCTGTAGTACCATCTACTACTACTGGTGTAGCTAGCCAGGCTATAGTACCATCTACTACTACTGGTGTAGCTAGCCAGGCTATAGTACCAACTACTACTACTGGTGTAGCTAGCCAGGCTATAGTACCAACTACTACTACTGGTGTAGCTAGCCATGCTATAGTACCAACTACTACTACTGGTGTAGCTAGCCATGCTATAGTACCAACTACTACTACTAGTGTAGCTAGCCAGGCTGTAGTACCAACTACTACTACTGGTGTAGCTAGCCAGGCTGTAGTACCAACTACTACTACTGGTGTAGCTAGCCAGGCTGTAGTACCAACTACTACTACTAGTGTAGCTAGCCATGCTATAGTACCATCTACTACTACTAGTGTAGCTAGCCAGGCTATAGTACCATCTACTACTACTAGTGTAGCTAGCCAGGCTGTAGTACCATCTACTACTACTAGTGTAGCTAGCCAGGCTGTAGTACCATCTACTACTACTAGTGTAGCTAGCCAGGCTGTAGTACCATCTACTACTACTGGTGTAGCTAGCCATGCTATAGTACCAACTACTACTACTGGTGTAGCTAGCCAGGCTGTAGCACCATCTACTACTACTGGTGTAGCTAGCCAGGCTGTATGGCCAATGCATCAGAGGATGACAAGATCAGAGCCATGATGTCCCAGTCCAACAGTGAATATGACCCCGTACAGTGAGTGTAACGCACACAGCAGGGGTTGGGCGGTGTCCGCCTGATCACGCCGTCACGCCGTCCTTCTCATCCCAGGTCTTAGTGCTGAAAATGCTACAACAAAAAGCCCATTTGGGTGTCTATTACCAGAATGCTAACAAAATGAGTACAACCGATAGAGCATTTCCATGGAGGCTGCTAGCTAAATATGCTAACGGGAGCAAACTAAAATAAACGAATTGCAAAGACAGGCCAAGCCAGCTCATAAAGATACGCTACATGATCAAAAGTATGTGGACACCCGTTCCTCAAACATCTCATTACAAAATCATGGTCATTAATATGGAGTTGGACCCCCCCTTTGCTGCTATAACAGCCTCCACTCTTCTGGGAAGTCATTAATATGGAGTTGGACCCCCCTTTACTGCTATAACAGCCTCCACTCTTCTGGGAAGGCTTTCCACTAGATGTTGGAACATTGCTGCTATAACAGCCTCCACTCTTCTGGGAAGGCTTTCCACTAGATGTTGGAACATTGCTGCTATAACAGCCTCCACTCTTCTGGGAAGGCTTTCCACTAGATGTTGGAACATTGCTGCTATAACAGCCTCCACTCTTCTGGGAAGGCTTTCCACTAGATGTTGGAACATTGCTGCAGGGGACTTGCTTCCATTCAGCTACAAGCATTAGATAGGTCAGACTTTTGGGCGGTTAGACCTGTCTCACAGTTGGGAGTACTATTTCATCCCAAAGGTGTTTAATAGGGTTGAGGGCAGGGCTCTGTGCAAGCCAGTCAATTTCTTCCATACCAATCTCAACAAAACATTTCTGTATGGACCTCGCTCTGTGCGTGTGGGGAGTTGTCAAGCTGAAACAGGAAAGGGCCTTCCCCAAACTGTTGCCACAAAGTTTGAAGCACAGAAGCATCTAGAATGTCATTGTATGCTGTAGCGTTAAGATTTCCCTTCACTGGAACTAAGGCACCCGAACCATGAAAAAACAGTCCCAGACCATTATTCCTCCTCCACCAAACTTTACAGTTGGCGCAATGCACTCCGGCAGGTAGCGTTCTCTGGCATCTGTCGAATCACACGTTTTATTCAAGTCAAGTTTAAAAAATAAATAAAAAATCTATAAATAATCTCTGTCTTCAACTCCAAATAAAACCATATAGTCCCATGGTCTCATCTGACATTTTCGTTAAAAATGAAGAACCATCTCAAGTATTCAGACCCCTCCTTGACCTTTTTCCACATTAATGTTACAGCCTTATTTTAAAATGGATTACATTGTTCCCCCTCATCAATCTACACACAATACCCCATAATGACATCGCAATACCCCCATGATGACATCGCAATACCCCCATAATGACATCGCAATACCCCCATAATGACATCGCAATACCCCCATAATGACATCACAATACCCCCATAATGACATCGCAATACCCCATTAAAGAAATTAGTCTGAAATATCACATTTTACATCAGTATTCACTAGTCAATCGGTCTGTCTCTTGCTGCGTGAGGAGAAGCATAATCTAATCTATGGAAAATTAGTGACAAAATGTTACTCATAACCTGGCCAAATTCTAGTCCTCAATCTCAAGTCAAAGTACAGTTCAAGTCATGTCTCAAGTTGGTTTTATTTTCTATCGAGTCGCGTCTCTCAAGTCATCAAATTTTGTTGACTGGAGTCTGACTCGAGCGTGGACAGCCTGGCTAGCTACACCAGTAGTAGTTGTAGTTGGTGACTGGAGTCCGACTCGAGCGTGGACAGCCTGGCTAGCTACACCAATAGTAGTTGTAGTTGGTGACTGGAGTCCGACTCGAGCGTGGACAGCCTGGCTAGCTACACCAATAGTAGTTGTAGTTGGTGACTGGAGTCCGACTCGAGCGTGGACAGCCTGGCTAGCTACACCAGTAGTAGTTGTAGTTGGTGACTGGAGTCCGACTCGAGCGTGGACAGCCTGGCTAGCTACACTAGTAGTAGTTGGGACTCCACACCTCTGCTGTTTCAGTGAACTGTAGTCTAATGTTTAAACTTGAGACTCAGTGGCAGCGTGAACCGTAGATGATGTGGTGATGCAATATGATGCTCTCTGTCACAGAGTTTCTGTGTACGTAAAAACGGAGACGAGTTTAGCCTCACGCTTCAACGCTCTTTGGTTGTTTTGGAATCGACCCAGTATTCCAGTCTACTTTGTGCTCGACCTTTTTCAATGTGTTTTGTTTTCTGTCTCTCCTCCTCAGTTACTCTAAGAAGGCCATAGGACCGCCTCCTGCACATTACACCTGCTATCGCTGTGGCAAGAATGGACACTACATCAAACACTGCCCCATGCAGATGGTACGACACTACATAACACAACACTACAGTACACTACACTACATAACACTATGTAACGGTTTTGACTTGAGGTTATTATTTATAGGGGTGCCAGGTAGGTTGTGCCTACCAGAGAAAACATTAGTTTCTCCTTTTAGTTTGGGTGGGAATGAGTCCCATCTGGTCCGTCAAGTCTACACCAATACAAAGGACGTATGTAAAAGTCAGGATGGAAATAAACTTTTCATAAACCCTTAAAACATTGAAAAGAACTTCAAAAACAATTATATTCTGTTGCGTGGGTTGTATTAGCAACAACAATGATTACACACATATATAATAATATCACAATGAGTTCTGGTTCCTCCAGAAATGTCCTGTACCTCGGGCCTAAAAAGAGTCCTGCCCGGTAGAGTTCAGGGAACTCAAGTGACTTTTGTCACGCGATGTTTGTCCGTTCATTCCGTGTAGCATAAACCCAGTATTAAACATACCATCAATATAACAATTACTTTACCACAGAACCTTAAAGCGGATCAACTCTTAATTAAGTCCTCAACTACCACTAACTACACAAATCACAGTATACATCACATCCAAACAAATGAAATACCGTATACAAAAAGGTGGTAGTCAGTCGGTCAGTCAGACAATCCAATCCGCCAATAGATCTCCAGCGGAGAAAGGCCACGAAGAACGGAGGAGGTGTAGTCCAGGGACGCAAAGAGTGGATCCGATCCTGGGTAAACTCTATTAGGCAACAAAACACACGTTTAACAGCAACAAAACAACGGAATAGAGAAGCTTCGGGAACTGAGGGTTGAACACATCCTCAGTCACGTCTCCATCACAAAACCCACTTTCGTGCAGCTGATGCTGGCTATTTAATTGGGAATTAAAGGGAAAGCGCCCTATTGGAAGGAGCTGCACTGAGACGGTTCAGAAAAATTCAGGGCCGTCACACACCCCCTCCCCTGGAAAAAGCCGACCATTGCCCTGGAAGGCACATCTTGTCGGGAAACCGAGAAAGGTCTCCTCATCACTTTCCTCTACAAAAAGATTCATTACTTTTTGGAGCTCACGCTCCTCAGCTGAGGAGTCACAGGCCTTAAGGTGCGAGACTTCTGGGTCTGGGAATCCGAGAAAAGTATCCTCACTATCCTCTTCAAAGATATCCAGGACCTTGCGGCGCTCAATCGCCTCCAATTCCTCAGCCGGGGTAACAGGCCTTAAGGCGTGAGACATGGACGATGCGCATATCTTCACCTGTGTCCTCTTTCACCACTCGGTAGTTCAAAGGGCCCATCTGCTCCACAATCCTATATGGTCCTTGCCATTTAGGAGCGAGCTTGGCCGAGAAGAATTGTTCAGCTTTCGAGTAAGGATGAGAGCGAAGCCACACCCGATCACGAAGCTGGAACTGCATGTCTCGTCTGTTCTTATCATAATTTCTCTTCTGCTTGAGTCGAGCCTGGATCATGTTCTTTGAGACAAGAGCTCTCAAGTCATGGAGATGGCCTACCTGGTCATAGCAAGCAGCGTCTGGAGTAAGCTGCTGGGGCTGTAGCACCATATCCAAGGGTCCTCGGAGAGGACGACTTAGGTTCAGCTCTGCAGGTGTGACTCCAGTGGACTCTTGCACAGCAGAATTCAGGGCAAATCGAAACTCATGAAGGTGCTTGTCCCAGTGTTTGTGCTGGGTCCCTACATAGGAAGCAATCATTGTCTTCAAGGTTCGATTTACTCTCTCAGTGAGATTGGTCTGTGGGTGATAGGCCGTGGTCAACTTCTGCCTCAGGTTCCATCTTTGGCAGGTCTCCTCAAAGAGATCAGAGACAAATTGGGAACCTCGATCAGACAGGATGTAATCAGGCACTCCCCAGCGAGTCAGGATCTCTTTCGTAAGGATGTTAGAGACGGTCCTTGCTGTGGCCTGACGCAGGGAAAAGAGTTCCACCCACTTTGAATAGTAATCAACAAAAACAAGTATGTACACATTCTGATTGGAGCTTCTAGGAAATGGACCCATCAAATCCACTCCTAACATTTCCCAAGGTCGGGTAACCACCGTTTGCTGCAACTTGCCAGCAGGCTTTCTACCTTCTGGTTTGTACATTTGACAAACCTGACAATTTCGGATGTGTGACTTCACATCCATGCTCAGATGTGGCCAGTAGAGTAACGCTTGCAACCGCTTGTAGGTTTTGAACCTGCCCAAATGACCAGCTAATGGGTCTTCATGGAAATGTTGAAGCAGTTGTAGGCGTAGAGTGTCCGGTATGTACATTTGGTAGAGTGTTCTGTGAGGTAGTTGTACGACTCGGTAGACTTTATCTTCAATGATGGTCAGCTTTGTGGTAGGATTGACCATCTTTTCTCCATCTTCCAGGATAGTCTGGTACAAAGCCTGCACTTCTGGATCATCCTGTTGAGCTTTCCATATTGCCTCATCAGAGATAGGAAAGTCTGTTTTGGGCGAGTCTCGACTGCTTGACAGGACAGTAGCACATGTAAGATCAGGGCCACCGTTATCACAAGTAGGAGCTCTGGACAAGGCATCTGGAACAGTGTTGTATTTTCCTTTCCTGTATTCCACTGCAAATGTGAACTCTTGCAACCGTAGAGCCCATCTTATGAGTCTGGTGCTTGGTTTGTTGGTCTTGAACACCCACACAAGGGAGGAATGGTCAGTGACCACAGTGAAGTGTCTACCCTCCAAGTAGTACCTCCACTTTTCCAAAGCCCAGACAACTGCAAGGCACTCTTGCTCGGTTGTGGAGTAGTTCCGTTCTGCTCCATTCAATGTCCGACTGGCGAACGCTAGCACTTCTTCAGTGCCAAGTCCAGTCTGTTGGACTAGGACAGCACCAAGTCCAACATCACTTGCATCAGTGTAAACAACAAAAGGGCAATCAAAGTTGGGATGACCTAAAATGGGAGGTGTGACGAGATGTCGTTTCAGGGTTTCAAAGGAAGTCTGGCACTCTGCCGTCCATTGGAATTTCGCTCCTTTTCGCTTCATCGCGTTGAGGGGTTCTGCCACCTGGGAGAAGTTCGACACAAACCGATGGTACCATCCAGCCATACCAAGGAACCGTTGAAGGGCCTTGAGTGTGGTTGGCACAGGGAAGTCTTGTACAGCCTTTGTCTTTTCAGGATCCACATGAATGCCGTCGAAAGGCCTAATGGATAAGGCACTGGCTTCCTAAGCCAGGGTTTGTGGGTTCAAGTCCCATCTGGGGTGCCATTTTTTATGTAACGGTTTTGACTTGAGGTTATTATTTATAGGGGTGCCAGGTAGGTTGTGCCTACCAGAGAAAACATTAGTTTCTCCTTTTAGTTTGGGTGGGAATGAGTCCCATCTGGTCCGTCAAGTTTACACCAATACAAAGGACGTATGTAAAAGTCAGGATGGAAATAAACTTTTCATAAACCCTTAAAACATTGAAAAGAACTTCAAAAACAATTATATTCTGTTGCGTGGGTTGTATTAGCAACAACAATGATTACACACATATATAATAATATCACAATGAGTTCTGGTTCCTCCAGAAATGTCCTGTACCTCGGGCCTAAAAAGAGTCCTGCCCGGTAGAGTTCAGGGAACTCAAGTGACTTTTGTCACGCGATGTTTGTCCGTTCGTTCCGTGTAGCGTAAACCCAGTATTAAACATACAATCAATATAACAATTACTTTACCACAGAACCTTAAAGCGGATCAACTCTTAATTAAGTCCTCAACTACCACTAACTACACAAATCACAGTATACATCACATCCAAACAAATGAAATACCGTATACAAAAAGGTGGTAGTCAGTCGGTCAGTCAGACAATCCAATCCGCCAATAGATCTCCAGCGGAGAAAGGCCACGAAGAACGGAGGAGGTGTAGTCCAGGGACGCAAAGAGTGGATCCGATCCTGGGTAAACTCTATTAGGCAACAAAACACACGTTTAACGGCAACAAAACAACGGAATAGAGAAGCTTCGGGAACTGAGGGTTGAACACATCCTCAGTCACGTCTCCATCACAAAACCCACTTTCGTGCAGCTGATGCTGGCTATTTAATTGGGAATTAAAGGGAAAGCGCCCTATTGGAAGGAGCTGCACTGAGACGGTTCAGAAAAATTCAGGGCCGTCACAACTACACTACATAACACTACGTAACACTACACTGCACTACATAACACTACACTACATAACACTACACTACACTACACCACACTACATAACACTACACTACATAACACTACACTACATAACACTACACTACATAACACTACATAACACCACACTACATAACACCACACTACATAACACTACACTACACCACACTACATAACACTACACTACATAACACTACACCTGCTATCGCTGTGGCAAGAACGGACACTACATCAAACACTGCCCCATGCAGATGGTACGACACTACATAACACTACACTACATAACACTACACCACACTACATAACACTACACCACACTACATAACACTACACCACACTACATAACACCACACTACATAACACTACACCACACTACATAACACGACACTACATAACACTACACAACACGACACTACACCTGCTATCGCTGAGGCTCCTAAGCCAGTCAGGACCAGTAAGGGCATCCCTACATATACACTACATAACATGACATAAGGTATCTGTGTTGTAGGATAAGAGCGTAGAGGCTCCTAAGCCAATCAGGACCAGTAAGGGCATCCCTACATATACACTACATAACATGACATATGGTATCTGTGTTGTAGGATAAGAGCGTAGAGGCTCCTAAGCCAATCAGGGCATCCCTACATATACACTACATAACATGACATGTGGTATCTGCGTTGTAGGATAAGAGCGTAGAGGCTCCTAAGCCAGTAAGGGCATCCCTACATATACACTACATAACATGACATAAGGTATCTGTGTTGTAGGATAAGAGCGTAGAGGCCCCTAAGCCAATCAGGACCAGTAAGGGAATCCCTCAGAGCTTTATGGTGAAGGCTGAACCAGGAACTAAAGGAGCCATGTTGACCAGCACTGGAGAATATGCTATTCCTGCTATAGACGCGTATGTACCACATGCCCTCTCTCTCTCTCTCTCTCTCGCGCTCTCTCGCTGTGTGTCTCTTTCTCTCTGTCTCTCTTTCTCTCTCTGTCTCTCTTTCTCTCTCTGTCTCTCTTTCTCTCTCTGTCTCTCTTTCTCTCTTTCTCTCTCTGTCTCTCTTTCTCTCTCTGTCTCTCTTTCTCTCTCTGTCTCTCTTTCTCTCTCTGTCTCTCTTTCTCTCTCTGTCTCTCTTTCTCTCTGTGAGTCTCTCTCTGTGTGTGTCTGTCTCTCTCTCTCTCTCTGTGTGTCTCTCTCTGTGTGTGTCTGTCTCTCTCTCTCTCTCTCTCTCTCTCTCTCTCTCTCTCTCTGTGTCTCTCTCTGTGTGTGTCTGTCTCTCTCTCTCTCTCTCTCTCTCTCTGTGCTCATTTTGTGTTTTCGTGTTCTGGGTAGGAAGGAGAGACTATAGAATAACATGTGTTACAGGGAGGCTTATGCTCTGGGTAAGAAGGAGAGACTATAGAATAACACGGAGGCCTATGCTCTGGGTAAGAAGGAGAGACTATAGAATAACATGTATTACAGGGAGGCCTATGCTCTGGGTAGGAAGGAGAGACTATAGAATAACATGTGTTACAGGGAGGCCTATGCTCTGGGTAAGAAGGAGAGACTATAGAATAACACAGGGAGGCCTATGCTCTGGGTAGGAAGGAGAGACTATAGAATAACATAATGTATTACAGGGAGGCCTATGCTCTGGGTAGGAAGGAGAGACTATAGAATAACACAGGGAGGCCTATGCTCTGGGTAAGAAGGAGAGACTATAGAATAACATGTGTTACAGGGAGGCCTATGCTCTGGGTACGAAGGAGAGACTATAGAATAACATAATGTGTTACAGGGAGGCCTATGCTCTGGGTAAGAAGGAGAGACTATAGAATAACATGTATTACAGGGAGGCCTATGCTCTGGGTAAGAAGGAGAGACTATAGAATAACACTGGGAGGCCTATGCTCTGGGTAAGAAGGAGAGACTATAGAATAACACTGGGAGGCCTATGCTCTGGGTAGGAAGGAGAGACTATAGAATAACATGTGTTACAGGGAGGCCTATGCTCTGGGTAAGAAGGAGAGACTATAGAATAACATGTGTTACAGGGAGGCCTATGCTCTGGGTAAGAAGGAGAGACTATAGAATAACATGTGTTACAGGGAGGCCTATGCTCTGGGTAGGAAGGAGAGACTATAGAATAACATGTGTTACAGGGAGGCCTATGCTCTGGGTAAGAAGGAGCGACTATAGAATAACATGTGTTACAGGGAGGCCTATGCTCTGGGTAGGAAGGAGAGACTATAGAATAACACAGGGAGGCCTATGCTCTGGGTAACAAGGGGAGACTATAGAATAACACAGGGAGGCCTATGCTCTGGGTAAGAAGGAGAGACTATAGAATAACACAGGGAGGCCTATGCTCTGGGTAAGAAGGAGAGACTATAGAATAACATGTGTTACAGGGAGGCCTATGCTCTGGGTAAGAAGGAGAGACTATAGAATAACATGTATTACAGGGAGGCCTATGCTCTGGGTAAGAAGGAGAGACTATAGAATAACATGTATTACAGGGAGGCCTATGCTCTGGGTAAGAAGGAGAGACTATAGAATAACACAGGGAGGCCTATGCTCTGGGTAAGAAGGAGAGACTATAGAATAACACAGGGAGGCCTATGCTCTGGGTAAGAAGGAGAGACTATAGAATAACATGTGTTACAGGGAGGCCTATGCTCTGGGTAGGAAGGAGAGACTATAGAATAACATGTGTTACAGGGAGGCCTATGCTCTGGGTAGGAAGGAGAGACTATAGAATAACATGTATTACAGGGAGGCCTATGCTCTGGGTAAGAAGGAGAGACTATAGAATAACATGTGTTACAGGGAGGCCTATGCTCTGGGTAGGAAGGAGAGACTATAGAATAACATGTATTACAGGGAGGCCTATGCTCTGGGTAAGAAGGAGAGACTATAGAATAACATGTGTTACAGGGAGGCCTATGCTCTGGGTAGGAAGGAGAGACTATAGAATAACATGTATTACAGGGAGGCCTATGCTCTGGGTAAGAAGGAGAGACTATAGAATAACACAGGGAGGCCTATGCTCTGGGTAAGAAGGAGAGACTATAGAATAACACAGGGAGGCCTATGCTCTGGGTAAGAAGGAGAGACTATAGAATAACAATGTGTTACAGGGAGGCCTATGCTCTGGGTAGGAAGGAGAGACTATAGAATAACAATGTATTACAGGGAGGCCTGTGCTCTGGGTAAGAAGGAGAGACTATAGAATAACATAATGTGTTACAGGGAGGCCTATGCTCTGGGTAAAAAGGAGAGACTATAGAATAACATGTGTTACAGGGAGGCCTATGCTCTGGGTAAGAAGGAGAGACTATAGAATAACATAATGTGTTACAGGGAGGCCTATGCTCTGGGTAAGAAGGAGAGACTATAGAATAACATGTATTACAGGGAGGCCTATGCTCTGGGTAGGAAGGAGAGACTATAGAATAACATGTGTTACAGGGAGGCCTATGCTCTGGGTAAGAAGGAGAGACTATAGAATAACAATGTGTTACAGGGAGGCCTATGCTCTGGGTAAGAAGGAGAGACTATAGAATAACATGTATTACAGGGAGGCCTATGCTCTGGGTAAGAAGGAGAGACTATAGAATAACATGTAATTACAGGGAGGCCTATGCTCTGGGTAAGAAGGAGAGACTATAGAATAACACAGGGAGGCCTATGCTCTGGGTAGGAAGGAGAGACTATAGAATAACATGTGTTACAGGGAGGCCTATGCTCTGGGTAGGAAGGAGAGACTATAGAATAACACAGGGAGGCCTATGCTCTGGGTAAGAAGGAGAGACTATAGAATAAAATGTGTTACAGGGAGGCCTATGCTCTGGGTAAGAAGGAGAGACTATAGAATAACATAATGTGTTACAGGGAGGCCTATGCTCTGGGTAAGAAGGAGAGACTATAGAATAACATGTATTACAGGGAGGCCTATGCTCTGGGTAAGAAGGAGAGACTATAGAATAACATGTGTTACAGGGAGGCCTATGCTCTGGGTAGGAAGGAGAGACTATAGAATAACACAGGGAGGCCTATGCTCTGGGTAAGAAGGAGAGACTATAGAATAACATAATGTATTACAGGGAGGCCTATGCTCTGGGTAAGAAGGAGAGACTATAGAATAACATGTGTTACAGGGAGGCCTATGCTCTGGGTAAGAAGGAGAGACTATAGAATAACATAATGTATTACAGGGAGGCCTATGCTCTGGGTAAGAAGGAGCGTCCCCCTTTCGTTCCTCGTGAAGCGTCGTCGTCTGAAGATGAGGCTGATCCAATCCCTGATGAGCTGCTCTGCCCCATCTGTAATTACCTCAATTATTATTACTATTATTATTATTATTATTATTATTATTACACTTTAATTATACAATTTGTTTATTGGTTTAATTTGACATCTGAGCAGAGACTTGTTGTTAATAATGTCTTTGAATCACAGCCTGTCTGCTAATCTGTTCCAGGTAACGACCTGATGAATGATGCTGTGGTCATACCCTGCTGTGGTAACTCCTACTGCGACGACTGTGAGTTAACACACACACACACAGCTGTAACACCCTGACGACTGTGAGTTAACACACACACACACAGCTGTAACGACCTGAGGACTGTGAGTTAACACACACACAGCTGTAACACCCTGATGACTGTGAGTTCACACACACACAGCTGTAACACCCTGACGACTGTGAGTTCACACACACACACACACACACACACACACACACACACACACACACACACACACACACACACACACACACACACACACACACACACACACACACACACACACACACACACACACACACACACACACACACACACACACACACACACACAACTGTAACTACCTGAGGACTGAGTTAACACACACACAGCTGGTCCAGCCCCCCACCCCCTCGCCAGACAAACCGGTGACCCAGGACCCCCTCCCCCCGCCCAGACAAACCGGTTACCCAGGGCCCCACTTCCCCAGAGTGGGATGAACAGATGGCATGCTAGCTGTTCCTGTAGACTTCCAGTCATTGCGCTAATGCTAGTTTGCATTGTCTTTGTGAAACTAACTCTTTTATCTTCCTTTTTCGATAGCAGCAGACATGTGGTGAACAATATGTATGGAACATAGAAATCGCAATAAAATCGCAGTATTGAATCCTAAAACACGTGGTATCGGCGCCTAAGTATCGTGAGGTCCATGGCATTTCCCATCCCTGGGTTATATTTGGGCATTTCCCATCCCTGGGTTATATTTGGGCATTTCCCATGCCTATATTTGGGCATTTCCCATGCCTATATTTGGGCATTTCCCATGCCTATATTTGGGCATTTCCCATGCCTAGGTTATATTTGGGCATTTCCCATGCCTAGGTTATATTTGGGCATTTCCCATCCCTAGGTTATATTTGGGCATTTCCCATGCCTATATTTGGGCATTTCCCATCCCTAGGTTATATTTGGGCATTTCCCATGCCTATGTTTGGGCATTTCCCATCCCTGGGTTATATTTGGGCATTTCCCATGCCTATATTTGGGCATTT
>NW_025745178.1:52500-55205 GCF_021184085.1 Oncorhynchus gorbuscha
AGGGTGACTGTAGAATATAGGGGTCATAACAGGGTGACTGTAGAATATAGGGGTCATAACAGGGTGACTGTAGAATATAGGGGTCATAACAGGGTGACTGTAGAATATAGGGGTCATAACAGGGTGACTGTAGAATATAGGGGTCATAACAGGGTGACTGTAGAATATAGGGGTCATAACAGGGTGACTGTAGAATATAGGGGTCATAACAGGGTGACTGTAGAATATAGGGGTCATAACAGGGTGACTGTAGAATATAGGGGTCATAACAGGGTGACTGTAGAATATAGGGGTCATAACAGGGTGACTGTAGAATATAGGGGTCATAACAGGGTGACTGTAGAATATAGGGGTCATAACAGGGTGACTGTAGAATATAGGGGTCATAACAGGGTGACTGTAGAATATAGGGGTCATAACAGGGTGACTGTAGAATATAGGGGTCATAACAGGGTGACTGTAGAATATAGGGGTCATAACAGGGTGACTGTAGAATATAGGGTCATAACAGGGTGACTGTAGAATATAGGGGTCATAACAGGGTGACTGTAGAATATAGGGGTCATAACAGGGTGACTGTAGAATATAGGGGTCATAACAGGGTGACTGTAGAATATAGGGGTCATAACAGGGTGACTGTAGAATATAGGGGTCATAACAGGGTGACTGTAGAATATAGGGGTCATAACAGGGTGACTGTAGAATATAGGGGTCATAACAGGGTGACTGTAGAATATAGGGGTCATAACAGGGTGACTGTAGAATATAGGGGTCATAACAGGGTGACTGTAGAATATAGGGGTCATAACAGGGTGACTGTAGAATATAGGGGTCATAACAGGGTGACTGTAGAATATAGGGGTCATAACAGGGTGACTGTAGAATATAGGGGTCATAACAGGGTGACTGTAGAATATAGGGGTCATAACAGGGTGACTGTAGAATATAGGGGTCATAACAGGGTGACTGTAGAATATAGGGTCATAACAGGGTGACTGTAGAATATAGGGGTCATAACAGGGTGACTGTAGAATATAGGGGTCATAACAGGGTGACTGTAGAATATAGGGGTCATAACAGGGTGACTGTAGAATATAGGGGGTCATAACAGGGTGACTGTAGAATATATAGGGGTCATAACAGGGTGACTGTAGAATATAGGGGTCATAACAGGGTGACTGTAGAATATAGGGGTCATAACAGGGTGACTGTAGAATATAGGGGTCATAACAGGGTGACTGTAGAATATAGGGGTCATAACAGGGTGACTGTAGAATATAGGGGTCATAACAGGGTGACTGTAGAATATAGGGGTCATAACAGGGTGACTGTAGAATATAGGGGTCATAACAGGGCGACTGTAGAATATAGGGGTCATAACAGGGCGACTGTAGAATATAGGGTCATAACAGGGCGACTGTAGAATATAGGGGTCATAACAGGGCGACTGTAGAATATAGGGGTCATAACAGGGCGACTGTAGAATATAGGGGTCATAACAGGGCGACTGTAGAATATAGGGGTCATAACAGGGCGACTGTAGAATATAGGGTCATAACAGGGACTGTAGAATATAGAGGTCATAACAGGCTACTGTAATGCTGTTTTGTCACCATTGCATAAGAGCTACCAAATGACTCAAGTCTAAATTGTAACCCTCCCCCTCTCTCTCACCCCCCTCCAGACCCTACAGACCTCTTTCTGACCACACACCCCCCACGCCACCCCCTTCCTTCCGCCCCCAGGCCCAGCCCCTCACCTCTACCCGGGCCCTAACCTCTACCACCCTCCCCCAACCCCCACTCCATCCCGCCCCAGTCCTACCCCCTCCCTATTCCACCGGACCCCTCCCCCTGTTAACTACCCCCTCAGCCCCTCTACCCACACGGCCAGATGCCTCCGGGGTTAATGCCCCCTGGGTTCCCCCTCCCAACACCCAGCCCCACTCGCTGGGCCCCCGCCCCTCCTACCCTCCGGACCCCCTCTCCAAGGAGGACTTCTACAGACAGAGGAGACTCCAACAGGAACAGTGAGTTGCACCTGATTTCATTCATTGTAATGATGCTGTGAGGCCTGAGGCTGGTAGCTTCACATTGCTGGGATTAGTAAACAGTTGGCCCGGGCTAGTAGTGGGGGATGTTACCCCGGCTAGTAGTGGGGGATGTTACCGGGCTAGTAGTGGGGAGGGCATGTTACCCCGGGCTAGTAGTGGGGGAGGGCATGTTACCCCGGGCTAGTAGTGGGGGAGGGCATGTTACCCCGGGCTAGTAGTGGGGAGGGCATGTTACCCCGGCTAGTAGTGGGGAGGGCATGTTACCCGGGCTAGTAGTGGGGGAGGGCATGTTACCCCGGGCTAGTAGTGGGGGGGAGCATGTTACCCCGGGCTAGTAGTGGGGGGAATGTTACCCCGGGCTAGTAGGGGGGGCATGTTGCCCCGGGCTAGTAGTGGGGGAGGGCATGTTACCCTGGGCTAGTAGTGGGGAAATGTTACCCCGGCTAGTAGTGGGGGGAATGTTACCCCCGGCTAGTAGTGGGGGAATGTTACCCGGCTAGTGGGGGGGGGGGGGGGGGGGGGGGGCGGGCGGCGGCATGTTACCCGGGCTAGTAGTGGGGGGAATGTTACCCCGGGCTAGTAGTGGGGGGAATGTTACCCCCGGGCTAGTAGTGGGGGGAATGTTAACCCGGGCTAGTAGTGGGGGAATGTT
>NW_025745179.1:0-54801 GCF_021184085.1 Oncorhynchus gorbuscha
CGTTCGACTTGAAATCCGATGGGGTCTCCACATATCCTTGGTGACATGATATGGATAATGTCCTTAATACATGGAATTGTCCAGTGATTCAGGTGCTCAGAGTATATCTGCATTGGCAAACAGTTCAAATAGTCTCTTCAGTACAGATACTGTTGTTTGTATTAGATGTATTATGGAAATTCTGAGAGCAGGGGGGTATGTCCTCAGACTTGAAACCCCATGGGGTCTCTCTGCTCTTTTTAAAATCTTATTCTCAGTGAATAGTCCACTTGTACTTTCTCTGCACATAGTTTTTTGACTTGCACATTAAACTTCCAACCTTCACAGCTTTGGAAAGGACCGAGGTTACTTGGCGCAATAAGATCAAAATGTTGTGCCATCAAGTTTACCATTTTTCACCAATGATGTCTGTTTCCAAATCCCAATCCCTTTACTTGCATTCCAACAGCTGCAATGGCCGAGTTCTTTAGACGTTGGACCTGAATTTCAATGGGGTCTCCCCACCCATGTTCTTAACTTGCTTGAAGCATATAGCCCACTTCTGCTTTCTTCTCATCAATTTCCTTAGATTCCTACTGCTGTGATGGCTAAGTGGTTTAAGCATTGTAATTGAAGTCCAATATATTCTCCCTGTACAGTTTTCAACTCTGCTTACTGGGTGATGATAAAGTAGACCTTTAATAATTGGGTCTATCTCCTTTGAATTTAAATGGTCCTTACTTTATGTGCTCGTCCCACGATTGAACTGCTTAGAAAATTGCTTTTTTTAAAAACTTTGCTTGAAATAAATGTCAACTAGGCAGTTGAATTTGGATACTTTTGTCCTTGTGTGAGGTAACTCAGAAAGCTGTGATTGCAGAATGGTTAAATCGTTGGACTCAAAATCCATTGGGGTTGCCCAGTGCAGGTTTGAACCCTGCGAGCAGCGCTTTGACAATCCACTCTTTATTTGTAACATGTCATTGGGGACTTGATATGGATAATGCTTGGACATGTCCTTTGATTCAAGTGCTCAGAATTGATCTTCCATGACAAATGTTTCAAGTAGGCTCTTCAATAGCAATAATCTGGTCACTTTAGAGGTAAAATGGACAGAACGAGATAGCGGACTGGCTAAGGGTCTGTAGGTAAGAGGAGATGCTGTGATGGCCGAGAGGTTAAGGCGTTGGACTCGAAATCCAATGGGGTCTCCCAGCGCAGGTTCGAACCCTGCTCACAGCGCCATGGCAACCCAGTTTTCATTTTTAACATATCCTAGGTGACATGATATGGATAATGTGCTTAATGCATGGACTCGTCCTTTGATTCAAGTGATCAGAATATTTTTTCCGTGACAAACAGTTCAAATAGGCTCTTCAGTAGAAAGTCTAGTCTTTACAGAAGTAAAAATGTACAGAATCAGATAGCCGACTGGTTAAGGCCTGGTTTTTAACATAGCAAGCTGCGATGGCCGAGTGGTTAAGGCGTTGGACTTGAAATCCAATGGGGTCTCCCGCGCAGGTTCGAACCCTGCTCACAGCGCTTTGACAAAGCAGTCTTTATTTGCATCATATCATTGGAGACTTGATATGGATAATGTCTGGACCTGTACTTTGATTCAGGTGGTCAGAATAAAATTCCTTGACAAACAGTTCAAACAGGCTCTTAAGTAGAAAGTCTAGTCTTTACAGAAGTAAAATGTACAGAATCAGATAGCTGGCTGGTTTTTAACATAGCAAGCTGCGATTGCCGACTGGTAAA
Organism: Oncorhynchus gorbuscha; assembly: GCF_021184085.1. NCBI lineage: Eukaryota > Metazoa > Chordata > Actinopteri > Salmoniformes > Salmonidae > Oncorhynchus > Oncorhynchus gorbuscha. The sequence continues at coordinate 1,741 of NW_025745179.1, forward strand.
TTGCATTGGACTTGAAATCCAATGGGGTCTCCCTGCACATATTCGAACCCTGCTCACAGCGCTTTGACAAACCAGTCTTTATTTGCAACATGTCATTGGAGACTTGATATTGATAATGTGTGCTTAATGCGTGGACTTGTTCTTTGATTCAGTTGCTCAGAGTATATCTGCATTAGCAAACAGTTCAAATAGTATCTTCAGTACAGATACTGTTGTTTGTATTAGATTTATTATTATGGAAATTCTGAGAGCCAGGTGGGTAATGTCCTCAGACTTGAAACCCCATGGGGTCTCTCTGCTCTTTTTAAAATCTTATTCTCAGTGAATAGTCCACTTGTACTTTCTCTGCACATAGTTTTTTGACTTGCACATTAAACTTCCAACCTTCACAGCTTTGGAAAGGACCGAGTTTACTTGGCGCAATAAGATCAAAATGTTGTGCCATCAAGTTTACCATTTTTCACCAATGATGTCTGTTTCCAAATCCCAATCCCTTTACTTGCATTCCAACAGCTGCAATGGCCGAGTTCTTTAGACGTTGGACCTGAATTTCAATGGGGTCTCCCCACCCATGTTCTTAACTTGCTTGAAGCATATAGCCCACTTCTGCTTTCTTCTCATCAATTTCCTTAGATTCCTACTGCTGTGATGGCTAAGTGGTTTAAGCATTGTAATTGAAGTCCAATATATTCTCCCTGTACAGTTTTCAACTCTGCTTACTGGGTGATGATAAAGTAGACCTTTAATAATTGGGTCTATCTCCTTTGAATTTAAATGGTCCTTACTTTATGTGCTCGTCCCACGATTGAACTGCTTAGAAAATTGCTTTAAAAAAAAAACTTTGCTTGAAATAAATGTCAACTAGGCAGTTGAATTTGGATACTTTTGTCCTTGTGTGAGGTAACTCAGAAAGCTGTGATTGCAGAATGGTTAAATCGTTGGACTCAAAATCCATTGGGGTTGCCCAGTGCAGGTTTGAACCCTGCGAGCAGCGCTTTGACAATCCACTCTTTATTTGTAACATGTCATTGGGGACTTGATATGGATAATGCTTGGACATGTCCTTTGATTCAAGTGCTCAGAATTGATCTTCCATGACAAATGTTTCAAGTAGGCTCTTCAATAGCAATAATCTGGTCACTTTAGAGGTAAAATGGACAGAACGAGATAGCGGACTGGCTAAGGGTCTGTAGGTAAGAGGAGATGCTGTGATGGCCGAGAGGTTAAGGCGTTGGACTCGAAATCCAATGGGGTCTCCCCGCGCAGGTTCGAACCCTGCTCACAGCGCCATGGCAACCCAGTTTTCATTTTTAACATATCCTAGGTGACATGATATGGATAATGTGCTTAATGCATGGACTCGTCCTTTGATTCAAGTGATCAGAATATTTTTTCCGTGACAAACAGTTCAAATAGGCTCTTCAGTAGAAAGTCTAGTCTTTACAGAAGTAAAAATGTACAGAATCAGATAGCCGACTGGTTAAGGCCTGGTTTTTAACATAGCAAGCTGCGATGGCCGAGTGGTTAAGGCGTTGGACTTGAAATCCAATGGGGTCTCCCCGCGCAGGTTCGAACCCTGCTCACAGCGCTTTGACAAAGCAGTCTTTATTTGCATCATATCATTGGAGACTTGATATGGATAATGTCTGGACCTGTACTTTGATTCAGGTGGTCAGAATAAAATTCCTTGACAAACAGTTCAAACAGGCTCTTAAGTAGAAAGTCTAGTCTTTACAGAAGTAAAATGTACAGAATCAGATAGCTGGCTGGTTTTTAACATAGCAAGCTGCGATTGCCGACTGGTAAATTGCATTGGACTTGAAATCCAATGGGGTCTCCCTGCACATATTCGAACCCTGCTCACAGCGCTTTGACAAACCAGTCTTTATTTGCAACATGTCATTGGAGACTTGATATTGATAATGTGTGCTTAATGCGTGGACTTGTTCTTTGATTCAGTTGCTCAGAGTATATCTGCATTAGCAAACAGTTCAAATAGTATCTTCAGTACAGATACTGTTGTTTGTATTAGATTTATTATGGAAATTCTGAGAGCCAGGTGGGTATGTCCTCAGACTTGAAACCCCATGGGGTCTCTCTGCTCTTTTTAAAATCTTATTCTCAGTGAATAGTCCACTTGTACTTTCTCTGCACATAGTTTTTTGACTTGCACATTAAACTTCCAACCTTCACAGCTTTGGAAAGGACCGAGTTTACTTGGCGCAATAAGATCAAAATGTTGTGCCATCAAGTTTACCATTTTTCACCAATGATGTCTGTTTCCAAATCCCAATCCCTTTACTTGCATTCCAACAGCTGCAATGGCCGAGTTCTTTAGACGTTGGACCTGAATTTCAATGGGGTCTCCCCACCCATGTTCTTAACTTGCTTGAAGCATATAGCCCACTTCTGCTTTCTTCTCATCAATTTCCTTAGATTCCTACTGCTGTGATGGCTAAGTGGTTTAAGCATTGTAATTGAAGTCCAATATATTCTCCCTGTACAGTTTTCAACTCTGCTTACTGGGTGATGATAAAGTAGACCTTTAATAATTGGGTCTATCTCCTTTGAATTTAAATGGTCCTTACTTTATGTGCTCGTCCCACGATTGAACTGCTTAGAAAATTGCTTTAAAAAAAAAACTTTGCTTGAAATAAATGTCAACTAGGCAGTTGAATTTGGATACTTTTGTCCTTGTGTGAGGTAACTCAGAAAGCTGTGATTGCAGAATGGTTAAATCGTTGGACTCAAAATCCATTGGGGTTGCCCAGTGCAGGTTTGAACCCTGCGAGCAGCGCTTTGACAATCCACTCTTTATTTGTAACATGTCATTGGGGACTTGATATGGATAATGCTTGGACATGTCCTTTGATTCAAGTGCTCAGAATTGATCTTCCATGACAAATGTTTCAAGTAGGCTCTTCAATAGCAATAATCTGGTCACTTTAGAGGTAAAATGGACAGAACGAGATAGCGGACTGGCTAAGGGTCTGTAGGTAAGAGGAGATGCTGTGATGGCCGAGAGGTTAAGGCGTTGGACTCGAAATCCAATGGGGTCTCCCCGCGCAGGTTCGAACCCTGCTCACAGCGCCATGGCAACCCAGTTTTCATTTTTAACATATCCTAGGTGACATGATATGGATAATGTGCTTAATGCATGGACTCGTCCTTTGATTCAAGTGATCAGAATATTTTTTCCGTGACAAACAGTTCAAATAGGCTCTTCAGTAGAAAGTCTAGTCTTTACAGAAGTAAAAATGTACAGAATCAGATAGCCGACTGGTTAAGGCCTGGTTTTTAACATAGCAAGCTGCGATGGCCGAGTGGTTAAGGCGTTGGACTTGAAATCCAATGGGGTCTCCCCGCGCAGGTTCGAACCCTGCTCACAGCGCTTTGACAAAGCAGTCTTTATTTGCATCATATCATTGGAGACTTGATATGGATAATGTCTGGACCTGTACTTTGATTCAGGTGGTCAGAATAAAATTCCTTGACAAACAGTTCAAACAGGCTCTTAAGTAGAAAGTCTAGTCTTTACAGAAGTAAAATGTACAGAATCAGATAGCTGGCTGGTTTTTAACATAGCAAGCTGCGATTGCCGACTGGTAAATTGCATTGGACTTGAAATCCAATGGGGTCTCCCTGCACATATTCGAACCCTGCTCACAGCGCTTTGACAAACCAGTCTTTATTTGCAACATGTCATTGGAGACTTGATATTGATAATGTGTGGACTTGCGTGGACTTGTTCTTTGATTCAGTTGCTCAGAGTATATCTGCATTAGCAAACAGTTCAAATAGTATCTTCAGTACAGATACTGTTGTTTGTATTAGATTTATTATGGAAATTCTGAGAGCCAGGTGGGTATGTCCTCAGACTTGAAACCCCATGGGGTCTCTCTGCTCTTTTTAAAATCTTATTCTCAGTGAATAGTCCACTTGTACTTTCTCTGCACATAGTTTTTTGACTTGCACATTAAACTTCCAACCTTCACAGCTTTGGAAAGGACCGAGTTTACTTGGCGCAATAAGATCAAAATGTTGTGCCATCAAGTTTACCATTTTTCACCAATGATGTCTGTTTCCAAATCCCAATCCCTTTACTTGCATTCCAACAGCTGCAATGGCCGAGTTCTTTAGACGTTGGACCTGAATTTCAATGGGGTCTCCCCACCCATGTTCTTAACTTGCTTGAAGCATATAGCCCACTTCTGCTTTCTTCTCATCAATTTCCTTAGATTCCTACTGCTGTGATGGCTAAGTGGTTTAAGCATTGTAATTGAAGTCCAATATATTCTCCCTGTACAGTTTTCAACTCTGCTTACTGGGTGATGATAAAGTAGACCTTTAATAATTGGGTCTATCTCCTTTGAATTTAAATGGTCCTTACTTTATGTGCTCGTCCCACGATTGAACTGCTTAGAAAATTGCTTTAAAAAAAAACTTTGCTTGAAATAAATGTCAACTAGGCAGTTGAATTTGGATACTTTTGTCCTTGTGTGAGGTAACTCAGAAAGCTGTGATTGCAGAATGGTTAAATCGTTGGACTCAAAATCCATTGGGGTTGCCCAGTGCAGGTTTGAACCCTGCGAGCAGCGCTTTGACAATCCACTCTTTATTTGTAACATGTCATTGGGGACTTGATATGGATAATGCTTGGACATGTCCTTTGATTCAAGTGCTCAGAATTGATCTTCCATGACAAATGTTTCAAGTAGGCTCTTCAATAGCAATAATCTGGTCACTTTAGAGGTAAAATGGACAGAACGAGATAGCGGACTGGCTAAGGGTCTGTAGGTAAGAGGAGATGCTGTGATGGCCGAGAGGTTAAGGCGTTGGACTCGAAATCCAATGGGGTCTCCCCGCGCAGGTTCGAACCCTGCTCACAGCGCCATGGCAACCCAGTTTTCATTTTTAACATATCCTAGGTGACATGATATGGATAATGTGCTTAATGCATGGACTCGTCCTTTGATTCAAGTGATCAGAATATTTTTTCCGTGACAAACAGTTCAAATAGGCTCTTCAGTAGAAAGTCTAGTCTTTACAGAAGTAAAAATGTACAGAATCAGATAGCCGACTGGTTAAGGCCTGGTTTTTAACATAGCAAGCTGCGATGGCCGAGTGGTTAAGGCGTTGGACTTGAAATCCAATGGGGTCTCCCCGCGCAGGTTCGAACCCTGCTCACAGCGCTTTGACAAAGCAGTCTTTATTTGCATCATATCATTGGAGACTTGATATGGATAATGTCTGGACCTGTACTTTGATTCAGGTGGTCAGAATAAAATTCCTTGACAAACAGTTCAAACAGGCTCTTAAGTAGAAAGTCTAGTCTTTACAGAAGTAAAATGTACAGAATCAGATAGCTGGCTGGTTTTTAACATAGCAAGCTGCGATTGCCGACTGGTAAATTGCATTGGACTTGAAATCCAATGGGGTCTCCCTGCACATATTCGAACCCTGCTCACAGCGCTTTGACAAACCAGTCTTTATTTGCAACATGTCATTGGAGACTTGATATTGATAATGTGTGCTTAATGCGTGGACTTGTTCTTTGATTCAGTTGCTCAGAGTATATCTGCATTAGCAAACAGTTCAAATAGTATCTTCAGTACAGATACTGTTGTTTGTATTAGATTTATTATGGAAATTCTGAGAGCCAGGTGGGTAATGTCCTCAGACTTGAAACCCCATGGGGTCTCTCTGCTCTTTTTAAAATCTTATTCTCAGTGAATAGTCCACTTGTACTTTCTCTGCACATAGTTTTTTGACTTGCACATTAAACTTCCAACCTTCACAGCTTTGGAAAGGACCGAGTTTACTTGGCGCAATAAGATCAAAATGTTGTGCCATCAAGTTTACCATTTTTCACCAATGATGTCTGTTTCCAAATCCCAATCCCTTTACTTGCATTCCAACAGCTGCAATGGCCGAGTTCTTTAGACGTTGGACCTGAATTTCAATGGGGTCTCCCCACCCATGTTCTTAACTTGCTTGAAGCATATAGCCCACTTCTGCTTTCTTCTCATCAATTTCCTTAGATTCCTACTGCTGTGATGGCTAAGTGGTTTAAGCATTGTAATTGAAGTCCAATATATTCTCCCTGTACAGTTTTCAACTCTGCTTACTGGGTGATGATAAAGTAGACCTTTAATAATTGGGTCTATCTCCTTTGAATTTAAATGGTCCTTACTTTATGTGCTCGTCCCACGATTGAACTGCTTAGAAAATTGCTTAAAAAAACTTTGCTTGAAATAAATGTCAACTAGGCAGTTGAATTTGGATACTTTTGTCCTTGTGTGAGGTAACTCAGAAAGCTGTGATTGCAGAATGGTTAAATCGTTGGACTCAAAATCCATTGGGGTTGCCCAGTGCAGGTTTGAACCCTGCGAGCAGCGCTTTGACAATCCACTCTTTATTTGTAACATGTCATTGGGGACTTGATATGGATAATGCTTGGACATGTCCTTTGATTCAAGTGCTCAGAATTGATCTTCCATGACAAATGTTTCAAGTAGGCTCTTCAATAGCAATAATCTGGTCACTTTAGAGGTAAAATGGACAGAACGAGATAGCGGACTGGCTAAGGGTCTGTAGGTAAGAGGAGATGCTGTGATGGCCGAGAGGTTAAGGCGTTGGACTCGAAATCCAATGGGGTCTCCCGCGCAGGTTCGAACCCTGCTCACAGCGCCATGGCAACCCAGTTTTCATTTTTAACATATCCTAGGTGACATATGGATAATGTGCTTAATGCATGGACTCGTCCTTTGATTCAAGTGATCAGAATATTTTTTCCGTGACAAACAGTTCAAATAGGCTCTTCAGTAGAAAGTCTAGTCTTTACAGAAGTAAAAATGTACAGAATCAGATAGCCGACTGGTTAAGGCCTGGTTTTTAACATAGCAAGCTGCGATGGCCGAGTGGTTAAGGCGTTGGACTTGAAATCCAATGGGGTCTCCCCGCGCAGGTTCGAACCCTGCTCACAGCGCTTTGACAAAGCAGTCTTTATTTGCATCATATCATTGGAGACTTGATATGGATAATGTCTGGACCTGTACTTTGATTCAGGTGGTCAGAATAAAATTCCTTGACAAACAGTTCAAACAGGCTCTTAAGTAGAAAGTCTAGTCTTTACAGAAGTAAAATGTACAGAATCAGATAGCTGGCTGGTTTTTAACATAGCAAGCTGCGATTGCCGACTGGTAAATTGCATTGGACTTGAAATCCAATGGGGTCTCCCTGCACATATTCGAACCCTGCTCACAGCGCTTTGACAAACCAGTCTTTATTTGCAACATGTCATTGGAGACTTGATATTGATAATGTGTGCTTAATGCGTGGACTTGTTCTTTGATTCAGTTGCTCAGAGTATATCTGCATTAGCAAACAGTTCAAATAGTATCTTCAGTACAGATACTGTTGTTTGTATTAGATTTATTATGGAAATTCTGAGAGCCAGGTGGGTATGTCCTCAGACTTGAAACCCCATGGGGTCTCTCTGCTCTTTTAAAATCTTATTCTCAGTGAATAGTCCACTTGTACTTTCTCTGCACATAGTTTTTTGACTTGCACATTAAACTTCCAACCTTCACAGCTTTGGAAAGGACCGAGTTTACTTGGCGCAATAAGATCAAAATGTTGTGCCATCAAGTTTACCATTTTTCACCAATGATGTCTGTTTCCAAATCCCAATCCCTTTACTTGCATTCCAACAGCTGCAATGGCAGTTCTTTAGACGTTGGACCTGAATTTCAATGGGGTCTCCCCACCCATGTTCTTAACTTGCTTGAAGCATATAGCCCACTTCTGCTTTCTTCTCATCAATTTCCTTAGATTCCTACTGCTGTGATGGCTAAGTGGTTTAAGCATTGTAATTGAAGTCCAATATATTCTCCCTGTACAGTTTTCAACTCTGCTTACTGGGTGATGATAAAGTAGACCTTTAATAATTGGGTCTATCTCCTTTGAATTTAAATGGTCCTTACTTTATGTGCTCGTCCCACGATTGAACTGCTTAGAAAATTGCTTTAAAAAAAAACTTTGCTTGAAATAAATGTCAACTAGGCAGTTGAATTTGGATACTTTTGTCCTTGTGTGAGGTAACTCAGAAAGCTGTGATTGCAGAATGGTTAAATCGTTGGACTCAAAATCCATTGGGGTTGCCCAGTGCAGGTTTGAACCCTGCGAGCAGCGCTTTGACAATCCACTCTTTATTTGTAACATGTCATTGGGGACTTGATATGGATAATGCTTGGACATGTCCTTTGATTCAAGTGCTCAGAATTGATCTTCCATGACAAATGTTTCAAGTAGGCTCTTCAATAGCAATAATCTGGTCACTTTAGAGGTAAAATGGACAGAACGAGATAGCGGACTGGCTAAGGGTCTGTAGGTAAGAGGAGATGCTGTGATGGCCGAGAGGTTAAGGCGTTGGACTCGAAATCCAATGGGGTCTCCCGCGCAGGTTCGAACCCTGCTCACAGCGCCATGGCAACCCAGTTTTCATTTTTAACATATCCTAGGTGACATGATATGGATAATGTGCTTAATGCATGGACTCGTCCTTTGATTCAAGTGATCAGAATATTTTTTCCGTGACAAACAGTTCAAATAGGCTCTTCAGTAGAAAGTCTAGTCTTTACAGAAGTAAAAATGTACAGAATCAGATAGCCGACTGGTTAAGGCCTGGTTTTTAACATAGCAAGCTGCGATGGCCGAGTGGTTAGGCGTTGGACTTGAAATCCAATGGGGTCTCCCCGCGCAGGTTCGAACCCTGCTCACAGCGCTTTGACAAAGCAGTCTTTATTTGCATCATATCATTGGAGACTTGATATGGATAATGTCTGGACCTGTACTTTGATTCAGGTGGTCAGAATAAAATTCCTTGACAAACAGTTCAAACAGGCTCTTAAGTAGAAAGTCTAGTCTTTACAGAAGTAAAATGTACAGAATCAGATAGCTGGCTGGTTTTTAACATAGCAAGCTGCGATTGCCGACTGGTAAATTGCATTGGACTTGAAATCCAATGGGGTCTCCCTGCACATATTCGAACCCTGCTCACAGCGCTTTGACAAACCAGTCTTTATTTGCAACATGTCATTGGAGACTTGATATTGATAATGTGTGCTTAATGCGTGGACTTGTTCTTTGATTCAGTTGCTCAGAGTATATCTGCATTAGCAAACAGTTCAAATAGTATCTTCAGTACAGATACTGTTGTTTGTATTAGATTTATTATGGAAATTCTGAGAGCCAGGTGGGTATGTCCTCAGACTTGAAACCCCATGGGGTCTCTCTGCTCTTTTTAAAATCTTATTCTCAGTGAATAGTCCACTTGTACTTTCTCTGCACATAGTTTTTTGACTTGCACATTAAACTTCCAACCTTCACAGCTTTGGAAAGGACCGAGTTTACTTGGCGCAATAAGATCAAAATGTTGTGCCATCAAGTTTACCATTTTTCACCAATGATGTCTGTTTCCAAATCCCAATCCCTTTACTTGCATTCCAACAGCTGCAATGGCCGAGTTCTTTAGACGTTGGACCTGAATTTCAATGGGGTCTCCCCACCCATGTTCTTAACTTGCTTGAAGCATATAGCCCACTTCTGCTTTCTTCTCATCAATTTCCTTAGATTCCTACTGCTGTGATGGCTAAGTGGTTTAAGCATTGTAATTGAAGTCCAATATATTCTCCCTGTACAGTTTTCAACTCTGCTTACTGGGTGATGATAAAGTAGACCTTTAATAATTGGGTCTATCTCCTTTGAATTTAAATGGTCCTTACTTTATGTGCTCGTCCCACGATTGAACTGCTTAGAAAATTGCTTTTAAAAAAAAAACTTTGCTTGAAATAAATGTCAACTAGGCAGTTGAATTTGGATACTTTTGTCCTTGTGTGAGGTAACTCAGAAAGCTGTGATTGCAGAATGGTTAAATCGTTGGACTCAAAATCCATTGGGGTTGCCCAGTGCAGGTTTGAACCCTGCGAGCAGCGCTTTGACAATCCACTCTTTATTTGTAACATGTCATTGGGGACTTGATATGGATAATGCTTGGACATGTCCTTTGATTCAAGTGCTCAGAATTGATCTTCCATGACAAATGTTTCAAGTAGGCTCTTCAATAGCAATAATCTGGTCACTTTAGAGGTAAAATGGACAGAACGAGATAGCGGACTGGCTAAGGGTCTGTAGGTAAGAGGAGATGCTGTGATGGCCGAGAGGTTAAGGCGTTGGACTCGAAATCCAATGGGGTCTCCCCGCGCAGGTTCGAACCCTGCTCACAGCGCCATGGCAACCCAGTTTTCATTTTTAACATATCCTAGGTGACATGATATGGATAATGTGCTTAATGCATGGACTCGTCCTTTGATTCAAGTGATCAGAATATTTTTTCCGTGACAAACAGTTCAAATAGGCTCTTCAGTAGAAAGTCTAGTCTTTACAGAAGTAAAAATGTACAGAATCAGATAGCCGACTGGTTAAGGCCTGGTTTTTAACATAGCAAGCTGCGATGGCCGAGTGGTTAAGGCGTTGGACTTGAAATCCAATGGGGTCTCCCCGCGCAGGTTCGAACCCTGCTCACAGCGCTTTGACAAAGCAGTCTTTATTTGCATCATATCATTGGAGACTTGATATGGATAATGTCTGGACCTGTACTTTGATTCAGGTGGTCAGAATAAAATTCCTTGACAAACAGTTCAAACAGGCTCTTAAGTAGAAAGTCTTTACAGAAGTAAATTGTACAGAATCAGATAGCTGGCTGGTTTTTAACATAGCAAGCTGCGATTGCCGACTGGTAAATTGCATTGGACTTGAAATCCAATGGGGTCTCCCTGCACATATTCGAACCCTGCTCACAGCGCTTTGACAAACCAGTCTTTATTTGCAACATGTCATTGGAGACTTGATATTGATAATGTGTGCTTAATGCGTGGACTTGTTCTTTGATTCAGTTGCTCAGAGTATATCTGCATTAGCAAACAGTTCAAATAGTATCTTCAGTACAGATACTGTTGTTTGTATTAGATTTATTATGGAAATTCTGAGAGCCAGGTGGGTAATGTCCTCAGACTTGAAACCCCATGGGGTCTCTCTGCTCTTTTTAAAATCTTATTCTCAGTGAATAGTCCACTTGTACTTTCTCTGCACATAGTTTTTTGACTTGCACATTAAACTTCCAACCTTCACAGCTTTGGAAAGGACCGAGTTTACTTGGCGCAATAAGATCAAAATGTTGTGCCATCAAGTTTACCATTTTTCACCAATGATGTCTGTTTCCAAATCCCAATCCCTTTACTTGCATTCCAACAGCTGCAATGGCCGAGTTCTTTAGACGTTGGACCTGAATTTCAATGGGGTCTCCCCACCCATGTTCTTAACTTGCTTGAAGCATATAGCCCACTTCTGCTTTCTTCTCATCAATTTCCTTAGATTCCTACTGCTGTGATGGCTAAGTGGTTTAAGCATTGTAATTGAAGTCCAATATATTCTCCCTGTACAGTTTTCAACTCTGCTTACTGGGTGATGATAAAGTAGACCTTTAATAATTGGGTCTATCTCCTTTGAATTTAAATGGTCCTTACTTTATGTGCTCGTCCCACGATTGAACTGCTTAGAAAATTGCTTTTTAAAAAAAAAAAAACTTTGCTTGAAATAAATGTCAACTAGGCAGTTGAATTTGGATACTTTTGTCCTTGTGTGAGGTAACTCAGAAAGCTGTGATTGCAGAATGGTTAAATCGTTGGACTCAAAATCCATTGGGGTTGCCCAGTGCAGGTTTGAACCCTGCGAGCAGCGCTTTGACAATCCACTCTTTATTTGTAACATGTCATTGGGGACTTGATATGGATAATGCTTGGACATGTCCTTTGATTCAAGTGCTCAGAATTGATCTTCCATGACAAATGTTTCAAGTAGGCTCTTCAATAGCAATAATCTGGTCACTTTAGAGGTAAAATGGACAGAACGAGATAGCGGACTGGCTAAGGGTCTGTAGGTAAGAGGAGATGCTGTGATGGCCGAGAGGTTAAGGCGTTGGACTCGAAATCCAATGGGGTCTCCCGCGCAGGTTCGAACCCTGCTCACAGCGCCATGGCAACCCAGTTTTCATTTTTAACATATCCTAGGTGACATGATATGGATAATGTGCTTAATGCATGGACTCGTCCTTTGATTCAAGTGATCAGAATATTTTTTCCGTGACAAACAGTTCAAATAGGCTCTTCAGAAAGTCTAGTCTTTACAGAAGTAAAAATGTACAGAATCAGATAGCCGACTGGTTAAGGCCTGGTTTTTAACATAGCAAGCTGCGATGGCCGAGTGGTTAAGGCGTTGGACTTGAAATCCAATGGGGTCTCCCCGCGCAGGTTCGAACCCTGCTCACAGCGCTTTGACAAAGCAGTCTTTATTTGCATCATATCATTGGAGACTTGATATGGATAATGTCTGGACCTGTACTTTGATTCAGGTGGTCAGAATAAAATTCCTTGACAAACAGTTCAAACAGGCTCTTAAGTAGAAAGTCTAGTCTTTACAGAAGTAAAATGTACAGAATCAGATAGCTGGCTGGTTTTTAACATAGCAAGCTGCGATTGCCGACTGGTAAATTGCATTGGACTTGAAATCCAATGGGGTCTCCCTGCACATATTCGAACCCTGCTCACAGCGCTTTGACAAACCAGTCTTTATTTGCAACATGTCATTGGAGACTTGATATTGATAATGCTTAATGCGTGGACTTGTTCTTTGATTCAGTTGCTCAGAGTATATCTGCATTAGCAAACAGTTCAAATAGTATCTTCAGTACAGATACTGTTGTTTGTATTAGATTTATTATGGAAATTCTGAGAGCCAGGTGGGTAATGTCCTCAGACTTGAAACCCCATGGGGTCTCTCTGCTCTTTTTAAAATCTTATTCTCAGTGAATAGTCCACTTGTACTTTCTCTGCACATAGTTTTTTGACTTGCACATTAAACTTCCAACCTTCACAGCTTTGGAAAGGACCGAGTTTACTTGGCGCAATAAGATCAAAATGTTGTGCCATCAAGTTTACCATTTTTCACCAATGATGTCTGTTTCCAAATCCCAATCCCTTTACTTGCATTCCAACAGCTGCAATGGCCGAGTTCTTTAGACGTTGGACCTGAATTTCAATGGGGTCTCCCCACCCATGTTCTTAACTTGCTTGAAGCATATAGCCCACTTCTGCTTTCTTCTCATCAATTTCCTTAGATTCCTACTGCTGTGATGGCTAAGTGGTTTAAGCATTGTAATTGAAGTCCAATATATTCTCCCTGTACAGTTTTCAACTCTGCTTACTGGGTGATGATAAAGTAGACCTTTAATAATTGGGTCTATCTCCTTTGAATTTAAATGGTCCTTACTTTATGTGCTCGTCCCACGATTGAACTGCTTAGAAAATTGCTTTAAAAAAAAACTTTGCTTGAAATAAATGTCAACTAGGCAGTTGAATTTGGATACTTTTGTCCTTGTGTGAGGTAACTCAGAAAGCTGTGATTGCAGAATGGTTAAATCGTTGGACTCAAAATCCATTGGGGTTGCCCAGTGCAGGTTTGAACCCTGCGAGCAGCGCTTTGACAATCCACTCTTTATTTGTAACATGTCATTGGGGACTTGATATGGATAATGCTTGGACATGTCCTTTGATTCAAGTGCTCAGAATTGATCTTCCATGACAAATGTTTCAAGTAGGCTCTTCAATAGCAATAATCTGGTCACTTTAGAGGTAAAATGGACAGAACGAGATAGCGGACTGGCTAAGGGTCTGTAGGTAAGAGGAGATGCTGTGATGGCCGAGAGGTTAAGGCGTTGGACTCGAAATCCAATGGGGTCTCCCCGCGCAGGTTCGAACCCTGCTCACAGCGCCATGGCAACCCAGTTTTCATTTTTAACATATCCTAGGTGACATGATATGGATAATGTGCTTAATGCATGGACTCGTCCTTTGATTCAAGTGATCAGAATATTTTTTCCGTGACAAACAGTTCAAATAGGCTCTTCAGTAGAAAGTCTAGTCTTTACAGAAGTAAAAATGTACAGAATCAGATAGCCGACTGGTTAAGGCCTGGTTTTTAACATAGCAAGCTGCGATGGCCGAGTGGTTAAGGCGTTGGACTTGAAATCCAATGGGGTCTCCCGCGCAGGTTCGAACCCTGCTCACAGCGCTTTGACAAAGCAGTCTTTATTTGCATCATATCATGGAGACTTGATATGGATAATGTCTGGACCTGTACTTTGATTCAGGTGGTCAGAATAAAATTCCTTGACAAACAGTTCAAACAGGCTCTTAAGTAGAAAGTCTAGTCTTTACAGAAGTAAAATGTACAGAATCAGATAGCTGGCTGGTTTTTAACATAGCAAGCTGCGATTGCCGACTGGTAAATTGCATTGGACTTGAAATCCAATGGGGTCTCCCTGCACATATTCGAACCCTGCTCACAGCGCTTTGACAAACCAGTCTTTATTTGCAACATGTCATTGGAGACTTGATATTGATAATGTGTGCTTAATGCGTGGACTTGTTCTTTGATTCAGTTGCTCAGAGTATATCTGCATTAGCAAACAGTTCAAATAGTATCTTCAGTACAGATACTGTTGTTTGTATTAGATTTATTATGGAAATTCTGAGAGCCAGGTGGGTAATGTCCTCAGACTTGAAACCCCATGGGGTCTCTCTGCTCTTTTTAAAATCTTATTCTCAGTGAATAGTCCACTTGTACTTTCTCTGCACATAGTTTTTTGACTTGCACATTAAACTTCCAACCTTCACAGCTTTGGAAAGGACCGAGTTTACTTGGCGCAATAAGATCAAAATGTTGTGCCATCAAGTTTACCATTTTTCACCAATGATGTCTGTTTCCAAATCCCAATCCCTTTACTTGCATTCCAACAGCTGCAATGGCCGAGTTCTTTAGACGTTGGACCTGAATTTCAATGGGGTCTCCCCACCCATGTTCTTAACTTGCTTGAAGCATATAGCCCACTTCTGCTTTCTTCTCATCAATTTCCTTAGATTCCTACTGCTGTGATGGCTAAGTGGTTTAAGCATTGTAATTGAAGTCCAATATATTCTCCCTGTACAGTTTTCAACTCTGCTTACTGGGTGATGATAAAGTAGACCTTTAATAATTGGGTCTATCTCCTTTGAATTTAAATGGTCCTTACTTTATGTGCTCGTCCCACGATTGAACTGCTTAGAAAATTGCTAAAAAAAAAAAAAAACTTTGCTTGAAATAAATGTCAACTAGGCAGTTGAATTTGGATACTTTTGTCCTTGTGTGAGGTAACTCAGAAAGCTGTGATTGCAGAATGGTTAAATCGTTGGACTCAAAATCCATTGGGGTTGCCCAGTGCAGGTTTGAACCCTGCGAGCAGCGCTTTGACAATCCACTCTTTATTTGTAACATGTCATTGGGGACTTGATATGGATAATGCTTGGACATGTCCTTTGATTCAAGTGCTCAGAATTGATCTTCCATGACAAATGTTTCAAGTAGGCTCTTCAATAGCAATAATCTGGTCACTTTAGAGGTAAAATGGACAGAACGAGATAGCGGACTGGCTAAGGGTCTGTAGGTAAGAGGAGATGCTGTGATGGCCGAGAGGTTAAGGCGTTGGACTCGAAATCCAATGGGGTCTCCCCGCGCAGGTTCGAACCCTGCTCACAGCGCCATGGCAACCCAGTTTTCATTTTTAACATATCAGGTGACATGATATGGATAATGTGCTTAATGCATGGACTCGTCCTTTGATTCAAGTGATCAGAATATTTTTTCCGTGACAAACAGTTCAAATAGGCTCTTCAGTAGAAAGTCTAGTCTTTACAGAAGTAAAAATGTACAGAATCAGATAGCCGACTGGTTAAGGCCTGGTTTTTAACATAGCAAGCTGCGATGGCCGAGTGGTTAAGGCGTTGGACTTGAAATCCAATGGGGTCTCCCGCGCAGGTTCGAACCCTGCTCACAGCGCTTTGACAAAGCAGTCTTTATTTGCATCATATCATTGGAGACTTGATATGGATAATGTCTGGACCTGTACTTTGATTCAGGTGGTCAGAATAAAATTCCTTGACAAACAGTTCAAACAGGCTCTTAAGTAGAAAGTCTAGTCTTTACAGAAGTAAAATGTACAGAATCAGATAGCTGGCTGGTTTTTAACATAGCAAGCTGCGATTGCCGACTGGTAAATTGCATTGGACTTGAAATCCAATGGGGTCTCCCTGCACATATTCGAACCCTGCTCACAGCGCTTTGACAAACCAGTCTTTATTTGCAACATGTCATTGGAGACTTGATATTGATAATGTGTGCTTAATGCGTGGACTTGTTCTTTGATTCAGTTGCTCAGAGTATATCTGCATTAGCAAACAGTTCAAATAGTATCTTCAGTACAGATACTGTTGTTTGTATTAGATTTATTATGGAAATTCTGAGAGCCAGGTGGGTAATGTCCTCAGACTTGAAACCCCATGGGGTCTCTCTGCTCTTTTTAAAATCTTATTCTCAGTGAATAGTCCACTTGTACTTTCTCTGCACATAGTTTTTTGACTTGCACATTAAACTTCCAACCTTCACAGCTTTGGAAAGGACCGAGTTTACTTGGCGCAATAAGATCAAAATGTTGTGCCATCAAGTTTACCATTTTTCACCAATGATGTCTGTTTCCAAATCCCAATCCCTTTACTTGCATTCCAACAGCTGCAATGGCCGAGTTCTTTAGACGTTGGACCTGAATTTCAATGGGGTCTCCCCACCCATGTTCTTAACTTGCTTGAAGCATATAGCCCACTTCTGCTTTCTTCTCATCAATTTCCTTAGATTCCTACTGCTGTGATGGCTAAGTGGTTTAAGCATTGTAATTGAAGTCCAATATATTCTCCCTGTACAGTTTTCAACTCTGCTTACTGGGTGATGATAAAGTAGACCTTTAATAATTGGGTCTATCTCCTTTGAATTTAAATGGTCCTTACTTTATGTGCTCGTCCCACGATTGAACTGCTTAGAAAATTGCTTTAAAAAAAAACTTTGCTTGAAATAAATGTCAACTAGGCAGTTGAATTTGGATACTTTTGTCCTTGTGTGAGGTAACTCAGAAAGCTGTGATTGCAGAATGGTTAAATCGTTGGACTCAAAATCCATTGGGGTTGCCCAGTGCAGGTTTGAACCCTGCGAGCAGCGCTTTGACAATCCACTCTTTATTTGTAACATGTCATTGGGGACTTGATATGGATAATGCTTGGACATGTCCTTTGATTCAAGTGCTCAGAATTGATCTTCCATGACAAATGTTTCAAGTAGGCTCTTCAATAGCAATAATCTGGTCACTTTAGAGGTAAAATGGACAGAACGAGATAGCGGACTGGCTAAGGGTCTGTAGGTAAGAGGAGATGCTGTGATGGCCGAGAGGTTAAGGCGTTGGACTCGAAATCCAATGGGGTCTCCCCGCGCAGGTTCGAACCCTGCTCACAGCGCCATGGCAACCCAGTTTTCATTTTTAACATATCCTAGGTGACATGATATGGATAATGTGCTTAATGCATGGACTCGTCCTTTGATTCAAGTGATCAGAATATTTTTTCCGTGACAAACAGTTCAAATAGGCTCTTCAGTAGAAAGTCTAGTCTTTACAGAAGTAAAAATGTACAGAATCAGATAGCCGACTGGTTAAGGCCTGGTTTTTAACATAGCAAGCTGCGATGGCCGAGTGGTTAAGGCGTTGGACTTGAAATCCAATGGGGTCTCCCGCGCAGGTTCGAACCCTGCTCACAGCGCTTTGACAAAGCAGTCTTTATTTGCATCATATCATTGGAGACTTGATATGGATAATGTCTGGACCTGTACTTTGATTCAGGTGGTCAGAATAAAATTCCTTGACAAACAGTTCAAACAGGCTCTTAAGTAGAAAGTCTAGTCTTTACAGAAGTAAAATGTACAGAATCAGATAGCTGGCTGGTTTTTAACATAGCAAGCTGCGATTGCCGACTGGTAAATTGCATTGGACTTGAAATCCAATGGGGTCTCCCTGCACATATTCGAACCCTGCTCACAGCGCTTTGACAAACCAGTCTTTATTTGCAACATGTCATTGGAGACTTGATATTGATAATGTGTGCTTAATGCGTGGACTTGTTCTTTGATTCAGTTGCTCAGAGTATATCTGCATTAGCAAACAGTTCAAATAGTATCTTCAGTACAGATACTGTTGTTTGTATTAGATTTATTATGGAAATTCTGAGAGCCAGGTGGGTAATGTCCTCAGACTTGAAACCCCATGGGGTCTCTCTGCTCTTTTTAAAATCTTATTCTCAGTGAATAGTCCACTTGTACTTTCTCTGCACATAGTTTTTTGACTTGCACATTAAACTTCCAACCTTCACAGCTTTGGAAAGGACCGAGTTTACTTGGCGCAATAAGATCAAAATGTTGTGCCATCAAGTTTACCATTTTTCACCAATGATGTCTGTTTCCAAATCCCAATCCCTTTACTTGCATTCCAACAGCTGCAATGGCCGAGTTCTTTAGACGTTGGACCTGAATTTCAATGGGGTCTCCCCACCCATGTTCTTAACTTGCTTGAAGCATATAGCCCACTTCTGCTTTCTTCTCATCAATTTCCTTAGATTCCTACTGCTGTGATGGCTAAGTGGTTTAAGCATTGTAATTGAAGTCCAATATATTCTCCCTGTACAGTTTTCAACTCTGCTTACTGGGTGATGATAAAGTAGACCTTTAATAATTGGGTCTATCTCCTTTGAATTTAAATGGTCCTTACTTTATGTGCTCGTCCCACGATTGAACTGCTTAGAAAATTGCTTTTTTTTTAAACTTTGCTTGAAATAAATGTCAACTAGGCAGTTGAATTTGGATACTTTTGTCCTTGTGTGAGGTAACTCAGAAAGCTGTGATTGCAGAATGGTTAAATCGTTGGACTCAAAATCCATTGGGGTTGCCCAGTGCAGGTTTGAACCCTGCGAGCAGCGCTTTGACAATCCACTCTTTATTTGTAACATGTCATTGGGGACTTGATATGGATAATGCTTGGACATGTCCTTTGATTCAAGTGCTCAGAATCTTATGAAATCTGAGAGCCATGTCCTCAGACTTGAATCATGTCAATTGGCTCTTGATATGGATAATCTGGTCACTTTGATTCAGGTGCTCAGAATAAAATTGATCTTGACAAATGCTTTCAGAAGTCTTGTCTTTCTTCAATAAGCTGGTTTTTAAATAGCTGTGATCGAGTGGTTAAGGGTTGGACTTGAAATCCAATGGGGTCTATGAGGTCGAAAATGACAAACCAGTCTTTATTTGCAACATGTCAGGACTTGATATGGATAATGCTGTGACTTGTCCTTTGATTCAAGTGCTCAGATTTTTTCCTTGGTTTAAGGTCTAGTTGTCTGTACATAATCAGATAGCCGACTGGTTAAGGCCTGGATAGCAAGCTGTGATGGCAGTGGTTAAGGCGTTGGACTGAAATCCAATGGGGTCTCCCCTTCGCAGTTTCGAACCCTGCTCACAGCGCTTTGACAACCCAGTTTTCATTTTTAACATATCCTAGGTGACATGATATGGATAATGTGCTTAATGCATGGACTCGTCCTTTGATTCAAGTGATCAGAATATTTTTTCCGTGACAAACAGTTCAAATAGGCTCTTCAGTAGAAAGTCTAGTCTTTACAGAAGTAAAAATGTACAGAATCAGATAGCCGACTGGTTAAGGCCTGGTTTTTAACATAGCAAGCTGCGATGGCCGAGTGGTTAAGGCGTTGGACTTGAAATCCAATGGGGTCTCCCCGCGCAGGTTCGAACCCTGCTCACAGCGCTTTGACAAAGCAGTCTTTATTTGCATCATGTCATTGGAGACTTGATATGGATAATGTCTGGACTTGTACTTTGATTCAGGTGGTCAGAATAAAATTCCTTGACAAACAGTTCAAACAGGCTCTTCAGTAGAAAGTCTAGTCTTTACAGAAGTAAAATGTACAGAATCAGATAGCTGGCTGGTTTTTAACATAGCAAGCTGCGAAGTGGTAAATTGCATTGGACTTGAAATCCAATGGGGTCTCCCTGCACAGATTCGAACCCTGCTCACAGCGCTTTGACAAACCAGTCTTTATTTGCAACATGATGGAGACTTGATATTGATAATGTGCTTAATGCGTGGACTTGTTATTTGATTCATGGCATTAGCAAACAGTTCAAATAGTATCTTCAGTGATACTGTTGTTTGTATTAGATTTATTATGGAAATTCTGAGAGCCAGGTGGGTATGTCCTCAGACTTGAATCATGTCATTGGAGACTTGATATGGATAATGTCTGGACTTGTACTTTGATTCAGGTGGTCAGAATAAAATTCCTTGACAAACAGTTCAAATAGGCTCTTCAGTAGAAAGTCTTGTCTTTACAGAAGTAAAAATGTACAGAATCAGATAGCCGACTGGTTAAGGCCTGGTTTTTAACATAGCAAGCTGCGATGGCCGAGTGGTTAAGGCGTTGGACTTGAAATCCAATGGGGTCTCCCCACGCAGGTTCGAACCCTGCTCACAGCGCTTTGACAAACCAGTCTTTATTTGCATCATATCATTGGAGACTTGATATGGATAATGTCTGGACCTGTACTTTGATTCAGGTGGTCAGAATAAAATTCCTTGACAAACAGTTCAAACAGGCTCTTAAGTAGAAAGTCTAGTCTTTACAGAAGTAAAATGTACAGAATCAGATAGCTGGCTGGTTTTTAACATAGCAAGCTGCGATTGCCGACTGGTAAATTGCATTGGACTTGAAATCCAATGGGGTCTCCCTGCACATATTCGAACCCTGCTCACAGCGCTTTGACAAACCAGTCTTTATTTGCAACATGTCATTGGAGACTTGATATTGATAATGTGTGCTTAATGCGTGGACTTGTTCTTTGATTCAGTTGCTCAGAGTATATCTGCATAGCAAACAGTTCAAATAGTATCTTCAGTACAGATACTGTTGTTTGTATTAGATTTATTATGGAAATTCTGAGAGCCAGGTGGGTAATGTCCTCAGACTTGAAACCCCATGGGGTCTCTCTGCTCTTTTTAAAATCTTATTCTCAGTGAATAGTCCACTTGTACTTTCTCTGCACATAGTTTTTGACTTGCACATTAAACTTCCAACCTTCACAGCTTTGGAAAGGACCGAGTTTACTTGGCGCAATAAGATCAAAATGTTGTGCCATCAAGTTTACCATTTTTCACCAATGATGTCTGTTTCCAAATCCCAATCCCTTTACTTGCATTCCAACAGCTGCAATGGCCGAGTTCTTTAGACGTTGGACCTGAATTTCAATGGGGTCTCCCCACCCATGTTCTTAACTTGCTTGAAGCATATAGCCCACTTCTGCTTTCTTCTCATCAATTTCCTTAGATTCCTACTGCTGTGATGGCTAAGTGGTTTAAGCATTGTAATTGAAGTCCAATATATTCTCCCTGTACAGTTTTCAACTCTGCTTACTGGGTGATGATAAAGTAGACCTTTAATAATTGGGTCTATCTCCTTTGAATTTAAATGGTCCTTACTTTATGTGCTCGTCCCACGATTGAACTGCTTAGAAAATTGCTTTAAAAAAAAACTTTGCTTGAAATAAATGTCAACTAGGCAGTTGAATTTGGATACTTTTGTCCTTGTGTGAGGTAACTCAGAAAGCTGTGATTGCAGAATGGTTAAATCGTTGGACTCAAAATCCATTGGGGTTGCCCAGTGCAGGTTTGAACCCTGCGAGCAGCGCTTTGACAATCCACTCTTTATTTGTAACATGTCATTGGGGACTTGATATGGATAATGCTTGGACATGTCCTTTGATTCAAGTGCTCAGAATTGATCTTCCATGACAAATGTTTCAAGTAGGCTCTTCAATAGCAATAATCTGGTCACTTTAGAGGTAAAATGGACAGAACGAGATAGCGGACTGGCTAAGGGTCTGTAGGTAAGAGGAGATGCTGTGATGGCCGAGAGGTTAAGGCGTTGGACTCGAAATCCAATGGGGTCTCCCCGCGCAGGTTCGAACCCTGCTCACAGCGCCATGGCAACCCAGTTTTCATTTTTAACATATCCTAGGTGACATGATATGGATAATGTGCTTAATGCATGGACTCGTCCTTTGATTCAAGTGATCAGAATATTTTTTCCGTGACAAACAGTTCAAATAGGCTCTTCAGTAGAAAGTCTAGTCTTTACAGAAGTAAAAATGTACAGAATCAGATAGCCGACTGGTTAAGGCCTGGTTTTTAACATAGCAAGCTGCGATGGCCGAGTGGTTAAGGCGTTGGACTTGAAATCCAATGGGGTCTCCCCGCGCAGGTTCGAACCCTGCTCACAGCGCTTTGACAAAGCAGTCTTTATTTGCATCATATCATTGGAGACTTGATATGGATAATGTCTGGACCTGTACTTTGATTCAGGTGGTCAGAATAAAATTCCTTGACAAACAGTTCAAACAGGCTCTTAAGTAGAAAGTCTAGTCTTTACAGAAGTAAAATGTACAGAATCAGATAGCTGGCTGGTTTTTAACATAGCAAGCTGCGATTGCCGACTGGTAAATTGCATTGGACTTGAAATCCAATGGGGTCTCCCTGCACATATTCGAACCCTGCTCACAGCGCTTTGACAAACCAGTCTTTATTTGCAACATGTCATTGGAGACTTGATATTGATAATGTGTGCTTAATGCGTGGACTTGTTCTTTGATTCAGTTGCTCAGAGTATATCTGCATTAGCAAACAGTTCAAATAGTATCTTCAGTACAGATACTGTTGTTTGTATTAGATTTATTATGGAAATTCTGAGAGCCAGGTGGGTATGTCCTCAGACTTGAAACCCCATGGGGTCTCTCTGCTCTTTTAAAATCTTATTCTCAGTGAATAGTCCACTTGTACTTTCTCTGCACATAGTTTTTTGACTTGCACATTAAACTTCAACCTTCACAGCTTTGGAAAGGACCGAGTTTACTTGGCGCAATAAGATCAAAATGTTGTGCCATCAAGTTTACCATTTTTCACCAATGATGTCTGTTTCCAAATCCCAATCCCTTTACTTGCATTCCAACAGCTGCAATGGCCGAGTTCTTTAGACGTTGGACCTGAATTTCAATGGGGTCTCCCCACCCATGTTCTTAACTTGCTTGAAGCATATAGCCCACTTCTGCTTTCTTCTCATCAATTTCCTTAGATTCCTACTGCTGTGATGGCTAAGTGGTTTAAGCATTGTAATTGAAGTCCAATATATTCTCCCTGTACAGTTTTCAACTCTGCTTACTGGGTGATGATAAAGTAGACCTTTAATAATTGGGTCTATCTCCTTTGAATTTAAATGGTCCTTACTTTATGTGCTCGTCCCACGATTGAACTGCTTAGAAAATTGCTTTTTAAAAAAACTTTGCTTGAAATAAATGTCAACTAGGCAGTTGAATTTGGATACTTTTGTCCTTGTGTGAGGTAACTCAGAAAGCTGTGATTGCAGAATGGTTAAATCGTTGGACTCAAAATCCATTGGGGTTGCCCAGTGCAGGTTTGAACCCTGCGAGCAGCGCTTTGACAATCCACTCTTTATTTGTAACATGTCATTGGGGACTTGATATGGATAATGCTTGGACATGTCCTTTGATTCAAGTGCTCAGAATTGATCTTCCATGACAAATGTTTCAAGTAGGCTCTTCAATAGCAATAATCTGGTCACTTTAGAGGTAAAATGGACAGAACGAGATAGCGGACTGGCTAAGGGTCTGTAGGTAAGAGGAGATGCTGTGATGGCCGAGAGGTTAAGGCGTTGGACTCGAAATCCAATGGGGTCTCCCCGCGCAGGTTCGAACCCTGCTCACAGCGCCATGGCAACCCAGTTTTCATTTTTAACATATCCTAGGTGACATGATATGGATAATGTGCTTAATGCATGGACTCGTCCTTTGATTCAAGTGATCAGAATATTTTTTCCGTGACAAACAGTTCAAATAGGCTCTTCAGTAGAAAGTCTAGTCTTTACAGAAGTAAAAATGTACAGAATCAGATAGCCGACTGGTTAAGGCCTGGTTTTTAACATAGCAAGCTGCGATGGCCGAGTGGTTAAGGCGTTGGACTTGAAATCCAATGGGGTCTCCCGCGCAGGTTCGAACCCTGCTCACAGCGCTTTGACAAAGCAGTCTTTATTTGCATCATATCATTGGAGACTTGATATGGATAATGTCTGGACCTGTACTTTGATTCAGGTGGTCAGAATAAAATTCCTTGACAAACAGTTCAAACAGGCTCTTAAGTAGAAAGTCTAGTCTTTACAGAAGTAAAATGTACAGAATCAGATAGCTGGCTGGTTTTTAACATAGCAAGCTGCGATTGCCGACTGGTAAATTGCATTGGACTTGAAATCCAATGGGGTCTCCCTGCACATATTCGAACCCTGCTCACAGCGCTTTGACAAACCAGTCTTTATTTGCAACATGTCATTGGAGACTTGATATTGATAATGTGTGCTTAATGCGTGGACTTGTTCTTTGATTCAGTTGCTCAGAGTATATCTGCATTAGCAAACAGTTCAAATAGTATCTTCAGTACAGATACTGTTGTTTGTATTAGATTTATTATGGAAATTCTGAGAGCCAGGTGGGTATGTCCTCAGACTTGAATCATGTCATTGGAGACTTGATATGGATAATGTCTGGACTTGTTTCAGAAATCTTATTCTTGACAAACAGTTCAAATAGGCTCTTCAGTGGAAAGTCTTGTCTTTACAGAAGTAAAATGTACAGAATCAGATAGCCGACCTGTTAAGGCCTTAGCAAGCTTGAGTGGTTAAGGCGTTGGACTTGAAATCCAATGAGGTCTCCCCTTCGCAGTTTCGAACCCTGCTCACAGCGCTTTGACAAACCAGTCTTTTTTGCAACATGTCATTGGACTTGATATGGATTAATGTACATGGACTTGTCCTTTGATTCAAGAGCTCAGAATATTTTTTCCTTGACAAACAGTTCAAATGCTCTTCAGTAGAAAGTCTAGTCTTTACAGAAGTCCAGAATCAGATAGCCCTTTAAGGCCTGGTTTTTCCAACAGCTGTGATGGCCGAGTGGTTAAGGCGTTGGACTTGAAATCCAATGGGGTCTCCCCCGCATGTTTTGAACCCTGCTTGCTTTGACAAACCAGTCTTTATTTGCAACATGTCATTGGAGACTTGATATGGATTATGTTGCTAAATCATGGACTTGTCCTTAGATTCACGAGCTCAGAATATTTTTTCCTTGACAAACAGTTCAAATAAGCTCTTCAGTAGAAAGTCTAGTCTTTACTGAAGTAAAATGTACAGAATCTAGCCGACTGGTTAAGGCCTGGTTTTAAAGTAGCCTGGTGGGGTCTAATTGGGTCATCTGCAGTTTCGAACCCTGCTCACAGCGCTTTGACAAACCAGTCTTTATTTGCAACATGTCATTGGAGACTTGATATGGATAATGTGTGCTAAATAAACGGACTTGTCCTTTGATTCAAGTGCTCAGAAAATTTTTTCCTTGACAAACAGTTGAAATAGGCTCTTCAGTGGAAAGTCTAGTCTTTACAGAAGTTGTACATAATCAGATAGCCGACTGGTTAAGGCCTGGTTTTTAACTAGCAAGCTGTGATGGCAGTGGTTAAGGCGTTGACTCAAAATCCAATTGGGGTCTGCCCTTTGCAGGTTTGAACCCTGCTCACAGCGCTTTGACAATCCAGTCTTTATTTGTAACATGTCATTGGGGACTTGATATGGATAATGTCTGGACTTGTCCTTTGATTCAAGTGCTCAGAATTGATCTTCCATGACAAATGTTCAAGTAGGCTCTTCATAGAATAATCTTTCACAGAAGTAAAATGGACAAAATCACATAGCTGGCTGGTTTTTAGGTAAGAGCAATGCTGTGATGGCCGAGTGGTTAAGGCGTTGGACTTGAAATCCAATGGGGTCTCCCCGTGCAGGTTCGAACCCTGCTCACAGCTCTATGGCAACCCAGTTTTCATTTTTAACATATCCTAGGTGACATGATATGGATAATGTGCTTAATGCATGGACTCGTCCTTTGATTCAAGTGATCAGAATATTTTTTCCGTGACAAACAGTTCAAATAGGCTCTTCAGTAGAAAGTCTAGTCTTTACAGAAGTAAAAATGTACAGAATCAGATAGCCGACTGGTTAAGGCCTGGTTTTTAACATAGCAAGCTGCGATGGCCGAGTGGTTAAAGCGTTGGACTTGAAGGTTCGAACCCTGCTCACAGCGCTTTGACAAAGCAGTCTTTATTTGCATCATATCATTGGAGACTTGATATGGATAATGTCTGGACCTGTACTTTGATTCAGGTGGTCAGAATAAAATTCTTTGACAAACAGTTCAAACAGGCTCTTAAGTAGAAAGTCTAGTCTTTACAGAAGTAAAATGTACAGAATCAGATAGCTGGCTGGTTTTTAACATAGCAAGCTGCGATTGCCGAGTGGTAAATTGCATTGGACTTGAAATCCAATGGGGTCTCCCTGCACAGATTCGAACCCTGCTCACAGCGCTTTGACAAACCAGTCTTTATTTGCAACATGTCAATGGAGACTTGATATTGATAATGTGTGCTTAATGCGTGGACTTGTTATTTGATTCAGTTGCTCAGAGTATATCTGCATTAGCAAACAGTTCAAATAGTATCTTCAGTACAGATACTGTTGTTTGTATTAGATTTATTATGGAAATTCTGAGAGCCAGGTGGGTATGTCCTCAGACTTGAAACCCCATGGGGTCTCTCTGCTCTTTTTAAAATCTTATTCTCAGTGAATAGTCCACTTGTACTTTCTCTGCACATAGTTTTTTGACTTGCACATTAAACTTCCAACCTTCACAGCTTTGAAAGGACCGAGGTTACTTGGCGCAATAAGATCAAAATGTTGTGCCATCAAGTTTACCATTTTTCACCAATGATGTCTGTTTCCAAATCCCAATCCCTTTACTTGCATTCCAACAGCTGCAATGGCCGAGTTCTTTAGACGTTGGACCTGAATTTCAATGGGGTCTCCCCACCCATGTTCTTAACTTGCTTGAAGCATATAGCCCACTTCTGCTTTCTTCTCATCAATTTCCTTAGATTCCTTCCTACAATATATTCTCCCTGTACAGTTTTCAACTCTGCTTACTGGGTGATGATAAAGTAGACCTTTAATAATTGGGTCTATCTCCTTTGAATTTAAATGGTCCTTACTTTATGTGCTCGTCCCACGATTGAACTGCTTAGAAAATTGCTTTAAAAAAACTTTGCTTGAAATAAATGTCAACTAGGCAGTTGAATTTGGATACTTTTGTCCTTGTGTGAGGTAACTCAGAAAGCTGTGATTGCAGAATGGTTAAATCGTTGGACTCAAAATCCATTGGGGTTGCCCAGTGCAGGTTTGAACCCTGCGAGCAGCGCTTTGACAATCCACTCTTTATTTGTAACATGTCATTGGGGACTTGATATGGATAATGCTTGGACATGTCCTTTGATTCAAGTGCTCAGAATTGATCTTCCATGACAAATGTTTCAAGTAGGCTCTTCAATAGCAATAATCTGGTCACTTTAGAGGTAAAATGGACAGAACGAGATAGCGGACTGGCTAAGGGTCTGTAGGTAAGAGGAGATGCTGTGATGGCCGAGAGGTTAAGGCGTTGGACTCGAAATCCAATGGGGTCTCCCCGCGCAGGTTTGAACCCTGCTCACAGCGCTATGGCAACCCAGTTTTCATTTTTAACATATCCTAGGTGACATGATATGGATAATGTGCTTAATGCATGGACTCGTCCTTTGATTCAAGTGATCAGAATATTTTTTCCGTGACAAACAGTTCAAATAGGCTCTTCAGTAGAAAGTCTAGTCTTTACAGAAGTAAAAATGTACAGAATCAGATAGCCGACTGGTTAAGGCCTGGTTTTTAACATAGCAAGCTGCGATGGCCGAGTGGTTAAGGCGTTGGACTTGAAATCCAATGGGGTCTCCCGCGCAGGTTCGAACCCTGCTCACAGCGCTTTGACAAAGCAGTCTTTATTTGCATCATATCATTGGAGACTTGATATGGATAATGTCTGGACCTGTACTTTGATTCAGGTGGTCAGAATAAAATTCCTTGACAAACAGTTCAAACAGGCTCTTAAGTAGAAAGTCTAGTCTTTACAGAAGTAAAATGTACAGAATCAGATAGCTGGCTGGTTTTTAACATAGCAAGCTGCGATTGCCGACTGGTAAATTGCATTGGACTTGAAATCCAATGGGGTCTCCCTGCACATATTCGAACCCTGCTCACAGCGCTTTGACAAACCAGTCTTTATTTGCAACATGTCATTGGAGACTTGATATTGATAATGTGTGCTTAATGCGTCGACTTGTTCTTTGATTCAGTTGCTCAGAGTATATCTGCATTAGCAAACAGTTCAAATAGTATCTTCAGTACAGATACTGTTGTTTGTATTAGATTTATTATGGAAATTCTGAGAGCCAGGTGGGTATGTCCTCAGACTTGAATCATGTCATTGGAGACTTGATATGGATAATGTCTGGACTTGTCCTTTGATTCAAGTGCTCAGAATATTTTTTCCTTGACAAACAGTTCAAATAGGCTCTTCAGTGGAAAGTCAAGTCTTTACAGAAGTAAAATGTACAGAATCAGATAGCCGACCTGTTAAGGCCTGGTTTTTAACGTAGCAAGCTGCGATGGCCGAGTGGTTAAGGCGTTGGACTTGAAATCCAATGAGGTCTCCCCTTCGCAGTTTCGATCCCTGCTCACAGCGCTTTGACAAACCAGTCTTTTTTTGCAACATGTCATTGGAGACTTGATATGGATTATGTGTGCTAAATACATGGACTTGTCCTTTGATTCACGAGCTCAGAATATTTTTTCCTTGACAAACAGTTCAAATAAGCTCTTCAGTAGAAAGTCTAGTCTTTACAGAAGTAAAACGTACAGAATCAGATAGCCGACTCGTTAAGGCCCGGTTTTTAATGTAGCGAGCTGTGATGGCCGAGTGGTTAAGGCGTTGGACGTGAAATCCAATGGGGTCTCCCCGCGCAGGTTTGAACCCTGCTCACAGTGCTTTGACAAACCAGTCTTTATTTGCAACATGTCATTGGAGACTTGATATGGATTATGTGTGCTAAATACATGGACTTGTCCTTTTATTCACGAGCTCAGAATATTTTTTCCTTGACAAACAGTTCAAATAAGCTCTTCAGTAGAAAGTCTAGTCTTTACTGAAGTAAAATGTACAGAATCAGATAGCCGACTGGTTAAGGCCTGGTGTTTAAAGTAGCCTGGTGGGGTCTCCACGCGCAGTTTCGAACCCTGCTCACAGCGCTTTGACAAACCAGTCTTTATTTGCAACATGTCATTGGAGACTTGATATGGATAATGTGTGCTAAATAAACGGACTTGTCCTTTGATTCAAGTGCTCAGAATATTTTTTCCTTGACAAACAGTTGAAATAGGCTCTTCAGTGGAAAGTCTAGTCTTTACAGAAGTAAAATGTACATAATCAGATAGCCGACTGGTTAAGGCCTGGTTTTTAACGTAGCAAGCTGTGATGGCCGAGTGGTTAAGGCGTTTGACTTGAAATCCAATTGGGTCTCCCCTTTGCAGGTTCGAACCCTGCTCACAGCGCTTTGACAAAGCAGTCTTTACTTGCAAAATGTCATTGGAGGCTTGATATGGATAATGTCTGGACTTGTCCTTTTGATTCAGGTGGTGTTAATAAAATTCTCTGACAAACTGTTCAAAAAGGCTCATCAGTAGAAGGTCTAGTCTTTACAGAAGTAAAATGTACAAAATCACATAGCTGGCTGGTTTTTAACGTAGCAAGCTGTGATGGCCGAGTGGTTAAGGAGTTGGACTTGAAATCCAATGGGGTCTCCCCGTGCAGGTTCGAACCCTGCTCACAGCGCTTTGACAAACCAGTCTTTATTTGCAACATGTCATTGGAGACTTGATATTGATCATGTGTGCTAAATACACGGACTTGTCCTTTGATTCAGGTGCTCAGAGTATATCTGCATTAGCAAACAGTTCAAATAGTATCTTCAGTACAGATACTGTTGTTTGTATTAGATTTATTATGGAAATTCTGAGAGCCAGGTGGGTATGTCCTCAGACTTGAAACCCCATGGGGTCTCTCTGCTCTTTTTAAAATCTTATTCTCAGTGAATAGTCCACTTGTACTTTCTCTGCACATAGTTTTTTGACTTGCACATTAAACTTCCAACCTTCACAGCTTTGGAAAGGACCGAGGTAACTTGGCACAATAAGAGCAAAATGTTGTGCTATCAAGTTTACCATTTTTCACCAATGATGTCTGTTTCCAAATCCCAATCCCTTTATTTGCATTCCAACAGCTGCAATTGCCGAGTTCTTTAGACGTTGGACCTGAATTTCAATGGGGTCTCCCCGCGCAGGTTCGAGCCCTTCTTACAGCAGTTTTCCTTTTTAACATATCCTAGGTGACATGATGGATAATGTGCTTAATGCATGGACTTGTCCTTTGATTCAAGTGCTCAGAATATTTTTTCCTTGACAAACACTTCAAATAGGCTCTTCAGTAGAAAGTTTAGTAAAATGTACATAATCAGATTGGATTTCAAGTCCAACGCCTTAACCACTCGGCCATTGCAGCTTGCACTATGACAAACCAGTCTTTATTTACAACATGTCATTGGGGACTTGATATGGATGTCCTTAGTCTGTGGATTTGTCCTTTGATTAACCTCACACAAGCAGTTTTGTAGGAATTATGTTTGGGCAGTACATTATCACAGCATATTGGCTATATGATTGGCTTGCTAATATTGTTAATCAGACCATATTATATTTGATAACAATATATATCAGTTGGTTTAGCACTTGTTTGGCACTGTGGAGCCATGAATTTAAATAATTCGCTTTTTTATTTTATTGAACTGATGGTACCTGCATCGGATGATCAACGAGGTCAAATCGCAACATCAGTGATTTCCAGGTCGAAAAATCGGAGCTCTAGAAAGATGCCAGAGTTTCCGAGTTGGATGACCATTCAAAATTATTTTTCCCAACCGCTTCTCACGGTCTTTGCGCTCTCCTTCCTTCCTTTCCTCCGGTGAGACTGACCAGAGAGAGGGGACACCGTCTTCCACCTGATGGCGAAACTCGAGTCGCACCACATCTGCCTCATGCACAAATTCATGTTGTTCCTACTGCCAGAGAAAGTTAAATATTCCTTATTAAAATCGACATGAGGAGCTGCTAATAATAATAAAATACAGGCTATCAATACTTGGCTACACATTCTTTGCAGCTGTAATAGTGTTGAATAAAAACAGTGACAGTGCTGAATATCAACTTAAACATGAACTCACTCATAAAAACCGCAGCTCTTTGCTGTATTCGTTGACAGTATCTCTGTGGTCATGGTTTTAAAAGTGATTAAATCTTACGTAGGTTAGTAGCCTATTAAACTTGTCTGTGGCCAGGGTCTTGGAAGCTCTTTAGACACAGTGATTTGAGCTATCCGATTGGGCAGTTTGTCTCATGGGAACACTTTGCGTACCCGGTGCACAGGACTTTAGAAACGAGTGCACCGACAGGCAACAGCTCAACACGATTTTAAAAAAAGAGTGCAAGCCTTTATCGTTCGTTGAAGATCAACCAGTCGATCGATTGGTTGGTGACCACTGTGGTAGGCTAAACAGTCAAACAAGTAGACCTACAGTATGTTGCAGAGGTGAGACCAGTCATTGTTTTACAAGTCACAAATAAGTCTCAAGTCTTAGCACTAAAGTCCCAAGTCAAGACAGGCAAGTTCGAGTTAAGTCAAGACCCTCAATTATCAAGTCAAATCTCAAGACAGAAACTTTCAGTTTCGAGTTCTAAACAAGTCATAATGTGTTCTTCACCAAATGTAATACCATTTCATATTTTTAACAAGATTAATAGTATATTACATTTACGCAAATCATGAATGCTTTCAAAAATATCTATATATTTATTACTTTCCAAATAAACATTATATTTCAATTGAAATACAGTTGAAGTTGGAAGTTTACATACACCTTAGCCAAATACATTTAAACTCAGTTTTTCACAATTCTTGACACTTAATCCTAGAAAAATTCCCTGTCTTAAATCAGTTAGGATTGCCACTTTATTTTAAGAATGTGAAATGTCAGAATAATAGTAGAGAGAATTATTTATTTCAGCTTTTATTTCTTTCATCGCATTCCCAGTGGGTCAGAAGTTTACATACAATCAATTAGTATTTGGTAGCATTGTCTTTAAATTGTTTAACTTGGGTCAAATGTTTCAGGTAGCCTTCCACAAACTTCCCCCAATAAATTGGGTGAATTTTGGCCCATTCCTCCTGACAAAGCTAGTGTAACTGAGTAAGGTTAGTAGGCCTACTTGCTCGCACACGCTTTTTCAGTTCTGCCCACAAATGTTCTATAGGATTGACGTCAGGGCTTTGTGATAGCCACTCCAATACCTTGACTTTGTTGTCCTTATGCCATTTTGGCACAACTTTGGAAGTATGCTTGGGGTCATTGTTCATTTGGACAAAGCTTTAACTTCCCGACTGAGGTCTTGAAATGCTGTTTCACTATATCCACATAATTTTCCTACCTCATGATTCCATCTATTTTGTGAAGTGCACCAGTCCCTCCTGCAGCAAAGCACCCCCACAACATGATTCTGCCACCCCCGTGCTTCACGGTTGGGATGGTGTTCTTTGGCTTGCAAGCCTCCCCATTTTTCCTCCAAACATAACGATGGTCATTACGGCCGAACAGTTCTATTTTTATTTCATCAGACCAGAGGATATTTCTGCAAAATGTACGATCTTTGTCCCCATGTGCAGTTGCAAACAGTAGTCTGGCTTTTTTATGGAGGTTTTGGAGCAGTGGCTTCTTCCTTGCTGAGAGACCTTTCAGTTTATGTCGATATAGGACTCGTTTCTACTGTGAATGAAGATACTTTTATACCTGTTTCCTCCAGCATCTTCACACGGTTCTTTGCTGATTTGCACTTTTCGCACCAAAGTACGTTCAACTCTAGGACACAGAACGCATCTCCTTCCTGAGAGGTATGATGGCTGCGTGGTCCCATGGTGTTTATACTTGTGTACTATTATTTGTACAGATGAACGTGGTACCTTCAGGCATTTGGAAATTGATCCCAAGGATGAACCAGACTTGTGGAGGTCAATATTTTTTTTCTGAGGTTTTGGCTGATTTCTTTTGATTTTCCTATGATGTCAAGCAAAGAGAAGTTGAGTTTGAAGGTAGGCCTTGACATTCATCCACAGGTACACCTCCAATTGACTCAAATGATGTCAATTAGCCTATCAGAAGCTTCTAAAGCCATGACATCATTTTCTGGAATTTTCGAAGCTGTTTAAAGGCATAGTCAACTTAGTGCATGTAAACTTCTGACCCACCTGAATGACCCACCAATGTAGGCTTGTACACAATCGCCCAACCTTAACACACTCTCTCTGTGTGATTACAGTAGGCTAACGTATGTCATTGGTTTTAGGAACAGCAGTAACATCAGGCAGGATTTAGGCTACCAACTGCCTTGCCAGTTGGAGCTCAATCTTGGTTCCAATGATCACGTTCCCGCACTGACTGACTGTGTGGATGCTCATTGATTTGATCATCAGATCCTCCTCTCCACCCTCTCCGAGTTGGGCATCTCTCGGCGCGGCCCACGCTTGGATTGCGTCCTACCTGACAGGTCGCTCCTACCAGGTGGCGTGGCGAGAATCTGTCTCCTTACCACGCGCTCTCACCACTGGTGTCCCCCAGGGCTCTGTTCTAGGCCCTCTCCTATTCTCGCTATACACCAAGTCACTTGGCTCTGTCATAACCTCACATGGTCTCTCCTATCATTGCTATGCAGACGACACACAATTAATCTTCTCCTTTCCCCCTTCTGATGACCAGGTGGCGAATCGCATCTCTGCATGTCTGGCAGACATATCAGTGTGGATGACGGATCACCACCTCAAGCTGAACTTCGGCAAGACGGAGCTGCTCTTCCTCCCGGGAAGGACTGCCCGTTCCATGATCTCGCCATCACGGTTGACAACTCCATTGTGTCCTCCTCCCAGAGCGCTAAGAACCTTGGCGTGATCCTGGACAACAAACTGTCGTTCTCAACTAACATCAAGGCGGTGGCCCGTTCCTGTAGGTTCATGCTCTACAACATCCGCAGAGTACGACCCTGCCTCACACAGGAAGCGGCGCAGGTCCTAATCCAGGCACTTGTCATCTCCCGTCTGGATTACTGCAACTCGCTGTTGGCTGGGCTCCCTGCCTGTGCCATTAAACCCCTACAACTCATCCAGAACGCCGCAGCCCGTCTAGTGTTCAACCTTCCCAAGTTCTCTCACGTCACCCCGCTCCTCCGCTCTCTCCACTGGCTTCCAGTTGAAGCTCGCATCCGCTACAAGACCATGGTGCTTGCCTACGGAGCTGTGAGGGGAACGGCACCTCAGTACCTCCAGGCTCTGATCAGGCCCTACACCCAAATAAGGGCACTGCGTTCATCCACCTCTGGCCTGCTCGCCTCCCTACCACTGAGGAAGTACAGTTCCCGCTCAGCTCAGTCAAAACTGTTCGCTGCTCTGGCTCCCCAATGGTGGAACAAACTCCCTCACGACGCCAGGACAGCGGAGTCAATCACCACCTTCCGGAGACACCTGAAACCCCACCTCTTTAAGGAATACCTAGGATAGGATAAAGTAATCCTTCTCACCCCCCTTAAAATATTTAGATGCACTATTGTAAAGTGGTTGTTCCACTGGATGTCATAAGGTGAATGCACCAATTTGTAAGTCGCTCTGGATAAGAGCGTCTGCTAAATGACTTAAATGTAAATGTAAAAATGTAAATGATTTAACATTACGTTGCCTACATGATACACCAGTAAAGTAATAAAATATATAGCTGTCGGCTATCTTTGCCACGACTTACTATTCTTTGTGCAGCTTTAAATGTCAAACAAAGTTTGAAATTGTTGCGCTTCCGTCTGTAACTTTCTTCCTGCTTGTTTTGCAAGTTCGAATCCGTTTTTTCTTGATACAGAGTTGTCTTTATATCCGAAAATAATAATTTGGGTATCATCTTTCCAAGGGCTCCATCTGAATTCACCCACTGACGTTCCTCTGCACTGCCACGCACAACTTTTTCTCAGTTGATTGGCTGCTGTCCGATTCAAACTGTAATTCGTTAAATGAAGAGTTGATACGCTGCACACTTTTTTTTAACAGCATCATTTTTTCATATTTGGGCTTGGGGAGGGAATCAAGTCAGGTCGAGTCATAATTCTCAAGTCCAAGTCAAGTCACGAGTCATTGGTGTTAAAGTCAAGGTCGAGTTGCATGTCATCATATCTGTGACTCGAATCTGACTCAAGTCCCATTCATGAATCCCTGGACATACATCTAGTAAGGCCTAACCAGAAGTAAGAAGAATGGAAGGTAAGGACTTCTAAGGCTCTTGCACGAGAAGTTAGGAAAGCAACATTTACTGTGTGAAATGCAATGTTATCACCATCATTCTATTTCAATTATCATCACACACCCATTTTGACTGCTTGCAGCCACTAACATTGAGTGGCTGCTGACAACATAGTGACTCAACTCCATTCACTTTAATAATGGGGAAATGGATGTAAAATGTATCACTAGCCACTTTAAACAATGCCACTTAATATCATGTTTATATACCCTACATTACGTATCTCATATGTATATACTGTACCCTATACCATCTACTGCATCTCGCCATCTTAATGTTATACATGTATCACTAGCCACTTTAAACAATGCCACTTAATATCATGTTTATATACCCTACATTACTCATCTCATATGTATATACTGTACCCTATACCATCTACTGCATCTTGCCTATGCCGTTCTGTACCATCACTCATTCATGTATCTTTATGTACATATTGTTCATCCCTTTACACTTGTGTGTATAAGGTAGTTGTTGTGGAATTGTTAGGTTAGATTACTCGTTGGTTATTACAGCATTGTCGGAACTAGAAGCACAAGCATTTCGCTACACTCGCAATAACATCCGCTAACCATGTGTATGTGACAAATAAAATTGGATTTGATTGGAGTTTGATTTGATTTAGAACAAATGAAAGAAATTCATGAAAGAACTAGATGGATAACAATGTACATGCATGGTAAATAAGATCTGTACAACTTGGTGTACATGTCTGTATGAAGGCTGTATAGAAAGACCATTGCATGGTGAATATTCCCTGTTGTCTCATAGTGAGATGACAGTACAGACTTGATGAAGGCTCTACTGGCTGTTGGATGCAGTTGGATGCTGGAGTTGGATGCTGAATGTACTCTTGAACTCTCTCTCAAATAGATCCTTCAATCTTTCGCCCATCACACAGTACTCTGCATTATCCTTCAGAAAAAAAGACAGACACATTTGTATAGAAAACATAATAAACTAGTAATGCATAAAACACAACTCATTTAGCCTAATTCATATTTGTTATGGATTTTAAAAAGACGCATTGTTAAAGTGTTATTCATGCATTACCACAATTCCAAGATTTGTTAAAAAAAATGTTGCCCCAAGTCTTCACATTGGATACCGCAGTAGTGCAGTCTTACCCTGTTAAATGTGGCACAGTTGGTGAAGATAAGCAACACATCATACACAAAGTGTTGCACTGACTGGTAGA
This sequence comes from Oncorhynchus gorbuscha, assembly GCF_021184085.1. Taxonomy (NCBI): domain Eukaryota; kingdom Metazoa; phylum Chordata; class Actinopteri; order Salmoniformes; family Salmonidae; genus Oncorhynchus; species Oncorhynchus gorbuscha. The sequence continues at coordinate 38,496 of NW_025745179.1, forward strand.
GATTCTGCTGCAGCTTCTCCACAACCATGTCCAGCCATATAGGGATCTTTATCACACTGGTGTAGTTTCTCACCTGGCAATGAAACATACAGACGGAGATAAACTCAGCAAAAAAAATAAAATCCCTTTTTCAGGACCCTATCTTTCCAAGATCATCTGTAAAAATACAAATAACTTCACAGATCTTCATGGTAAAGGGTTTAAACATCGTTTCCCATGCTTGTTCAATTAACCATCAACAATGAATGAACATGCACCTGTGGAACAGTCGTTAAGACACTAACAGCTTACAGATGGTAGGCAATTAAGGTCACAGTTATGAAAACTAAGGACACTAAAGAGGCCTTTCTACTGACTCTGAATTACACCAAATTAAAAGTGGCCAGGGTCCCTGCTCATCTGCATGAACGTGCCTTAGGCCTGCTGCAAGGAGGCATGAGGACTGCAGATGTGACCAGGGCAATAAATTGCAATGTCCGTACTGTGAGACGCCTAATACAGAGCTACAGGGAGACAGGACGGACAGCTGATCGTCCTCGCAGTGGCAGACCATGTGTAACAACACCTGCACAGGACCGGTACATCCAAACATCACACCTGCGGGACAGGTACAGGAGGGCAACTGATGGGTCAAATTGAGGTCATGATAGGGGCTGCACCAAATGTTTGATGTATTATAATAATTGATTATGCTTATGTTGTATTAATACAAGGGGAGGGGCTATGGTATGGGACCCCTCCTCTGCGTTTATATGGTCCTAGACTACAGATTAACAATATATATTCATTGTAAGGTTTTAGAATTGTTCCACAGTCTTTTCTAAGTCTCTGCCTCTTATTAAGAAATGGTCTGTGAGAAAGCATTTCAAAGATAAACAAAGAGCCCTGCAGGGGAGTAGAAGAGATAAGAGGCTAGTCAGACATACCTCTATAAATCAACTTGTGGGAGTGGACATTTACTGTTGAGGCCTTAGAAAACACTGGAACTATTGTATCTCTTGCAAGTTTGTATAGCTGTGTATGCATGAGCTTGGTCTGAGGAGTAGCAGGTAATGACGTATGCAGTGACATCACAGGGGGTTAACTACAAGCATGATAAAAGCAACTTGGACTTTTCCTATGGTGCAGAACTCATGAGACATCTGTTATATGTGTGATATTTGATCTTTGACTTCTGTCTACAGCTTTATTTGGATTAAAATTGTTAGGATTCATAAGTGCACGTTTTGAGTTTTCCTTATTTGTTATTAAGTAAATAAAACGGAGCACAGGAAAACGGAACCAACTCAACAACAACTGCCGAGTTACACCAGGAACGCACAATCCCTCCATCAGTGCTCAGACTGTCCTCAATAGGCTGACAGAAGCTGGACTGAGGGCTTGTAGACCTGTTGTAAGGCAGGTCCTCACCAGACATCACTGGCAACAACATCGCCTATGGGCACAAACCCACCGTCGCTGGACCAGACAGGACTGGCAAAAAGTGCTATTCACAGACCAGTGGCGTTTTTGTCTCACCAGGGGTGATGGTCAGATTCGCGTTTATCGTCGAAGGACTAAGCGTTACACCGAGGCCTGTACTCTGGAGCGGAATCGATTTGGAGGTGGAGGGTCCGTCATTGTCTGGGGCGGTGTGTCACAGCATCATCGGACTGAGCTTGTTGTCATTGCAGGCAATCTAATGCTGGGCATTACAGGGAAGAAATCCTCCTCCCTCATGTGATACCCTTCCTGCAGGCTCATCCTGACATGATCCTCCAGCATGACAATGCCACCAGGCATACTGCTCGTTCTGTCCGTGATTTCCTGCAAGACAGGAATGTCAGTGTTCTGCCATGGCCAGCGATGAGCCCGGATGTCAATCCCATTGAGCACATTTGGGACCTGTGGGATCGGAGAGTGAGGGCTAGGGCCATTCCCCCCAGAAATGTCCAGGAACTTGCAGGTGCCTTGGTGGAGTGGGGTGACATCTCACAGCAAGAACTGGCAAATCTGGTGCAGCCCGTGAGGATGAGATGCACTGCAGTACTTAATACAGCTGGTGGCCACGCCAGATGCTGACTGTTACTTTTGATTTAGACCCCCCCCCCTTTGTTCAGGGACACATTCAATTTCTGATAGTCCAATGTCTGTGGAACTTGTTTAGTTTATGTCTCAGTTGTTGAATCTTATGTTCATACAAATATTTACACACACACACACACACACACACACACACACACACACACACACACACACACACACACACACACACACACACACACACACACACACACACACACACACACACACACACACACACACACACACACACACACACACACACACACACACACACACACACACACACACACACACTACACTAACTGACAGCTAAGTTTACCTACACAAAACAAACAGACCTCTCTTGTATCAATCTCACTCTGTTCTCTGTTCTCACCCCAGCATAGTGTCATCCACATTACATTTAAGTCATTTAGCAGACGCTCTTATTAGGAAGATGACATCTCTGATGGAAGGAGCGAGGACACTCATCACAGCATATCAAGCTGCCCTGGCTTCTACAGATGAAGCAGTCATCATCGTTATCCTGATCATGCTGCCAAGACAGAGAAGAGAGGAAGGTGAGAAGGAATTGAAACAAACAAGCACCAACTGCCTGTTTGTGTGTTAAATATCGTACAGATTGATTTCCCACACCCTCGGGTGTAAAACAAGGAGACTCCTGATCACCAAATCCTGTTTGCTATGTTTATTAATGATTTGACAAGTTAAATACTAGAGTAAGATATATAATGGTGAAATGCTGATTATATTATTTTGATGGCAGAAACTGAACAAGACCTGAGGAAAATTATATTAAGTACTGTCAATTGGTATAAAAGATGGAGACTCGTGATCAATAAAAACATTTTAAAAACTTCAAATGCATTTTAGAATACCCCCCCACAAGTTTGCGCAATAACTGGGGACATGGTGAGATGGAAGGCCTGCACGGTGAGACTTTGGAATAGACTGTGGGATATGCCAATTGCCAGAATACCCATCAAAGTCTGAACTTTGCCAGCAGTCTGACATTGACCATTTGTTTGAAAACAATTTAAGCAAGACAGATGCTCTTTTAATATATACATTTTTAGGAGGTAGATCAGCTTTAATATTGCAGATACATTGATAGAAGCCACAATCTAATTGTTTGCATAATTTTCAATCCCCCATATACTTTTGGGTAAATATACAGAACCAGTCAAAAGTTTGGACACACCTATTCATTCAAGGGTATTGAGTATTTTCTACGATGTAAAATAATAGTGAAGACATCAAAACTATGAAATAACTCATATGGAATCATGTTATAACGACACAGGGCGAGACCCAGATACAGACACCGGAGGCAGATGGTTCGGGTCTCTGATATTTATTGAAAAACAAGGGGCAAGCAAGAGAGGTCGAGGACAGGCAAAAGTTCATAAACCAGGTGAGAGTCCAAAAGGTATGGGGCGGCAGGCAGGCTCGAGGTCAGGGCAGACTGAATGGTCAGGCAGGCAGGTTCAGTCTCCGGGCAGAGAAAGGGTCAGAACCCGGAGAAGTAGAAAAACAGACGAGGAAAACATGAGCACGGAAAAACACGCTGGTTGACTTGACAAGACAAGATGAACTGGCAACAGACAGACAGAAGACACCGGTATAAATACACAGGGAATAACAGGAACAAATGGGAGACACCTGTTGGGGGGTGGAGACAAGCACAAGACAGGTGAAGCAGATCAGGGTGTGACACATATAGTAACCAAAAAAGTGTTAAATCAAAATATATTTTAGATTCTTCAAAGTAGCCACCCTTCACCTTGATGACAGCTTTGCACATTGTTGGCATTCTCTCAACCAGCTTTGTGAGGAATGCTATTCGAACAGTCTTGAAGGAGTTCCCACACATGCTGAGCACTTATTGGCTGCTTTTCCTTCACTCTGCGGTCCAACTCATCCCAAACTATCTCAATTGGGTTGAGGTCGGGGGATTGTGGAGGCCAGGTCAAATAGTCCTTACACAGCTTGAAGGTGTGCTTTGGGTCATTGTCCTGTTGAAAAAATAAATGATAGTCCCACTAAGCGCAAACCAGATGGGATGGTGTATCGCTGAAGTATGCTGTGGTAGCCATGCTGGTTAAGTGTGCCATGAATTCTAAATAAATCACTGAGTGTCACCAGCAAAGCACCCCCACCTTATCAAACATCCTCCTCTATGCTTCATGGTTGGAAACACAAATGCAGAGATCATCCGTTCACCTACTCTGCATCTCACAAAGACACAGGAGTTGGAACCAAAAATCGCAAATTTGGACTCAGACCAAAGGACAGATTTCCAACGGTCTAATGTCCATTGCTCGTGTTTCTTGGTCCCAGCAAGTCTTTTCTTCTTATTGGAGTACTTTAGTAGTGGTTTCTTTGTAGCAATTTGACCATGAAGGCCTGTTTTACGCGGTCTCCTCTGAACATTTCATGTTGAGATGTGTCTGTTACTTGAACTCTGAAGCATTTATTTGGGCTGCCATTTCTGAAGCTGGTAACTCTAATGAACTTATCCTCTTTAGCAGAGGTAACTCTGGGTTGACCTTTTCTGTGCCGGTTCTCATGACAGCCAGTTTCATCATAACGCTTAATGGTTTTTGCAACTGCACTTGAAGAAACTTTCCAAGTTCTTCACATTTTCCGGATTGACAGACTGTCATTTCTCTTTGCTTATTTGCGCTGTTATTACCATAATATGGACTTGGTCTTTTACCAAACAGGGCCATATTCTGTATACCTCCCCTACCTTGTCACAACACAACTGATTGGCTCAAACGCATTAAGAAGGAAAGAAATTCCACAAAATAACTTTTAACAAGGCACACCTGTTATTTGAAATGCATTCCAAGTGACTACCTCAAAGCTGGTTGAGAGAATGCCAAGAGTGTGCAAAGCTGACATCAAGGCAAAGGGTGGCTACTTTGAAAAGTCTCAAATGTCAAATATATTTTTTATTTGTTTAACATGGTTTTGGTTGCTACATGATTCCATATGTGTTTTTATATAATTTTGATGTCTTCACTATTTTTCTACAAGGTAGAAAATAGTACAAATAAAGAAAAACTCTGAAATGAGTAGGTGTGTCCAAACCTTCGACTGGTACTGTGTATTTGTCATATACTGTCTTTTCCTTGATTATTTTCCCTAACCCTATCATCCCTCCCCTAATTGGAGTAAACTAATAGACAACAATACATTCGCTTCTAATTCCAGTTTATACATACTCTATACATTTTACAGACACAGTATATTTTACATGAGTTATCTTAATTTGTATTTATTGTTTGTCCCACCCTTTAGCTCCCCTCAACCCCTCCAATCTATCTCTGAACACACTCCAGTTTTGTGGTGATATCTCACAAAATCCTGAACCCTTCTACTCTTGTAGTTCCTACAGATTGAAGATAACATTGTTTTGCTAAGAGTATTATTATACTATTGATCGATTTGAGTAGGACTTTTCAAAATACCCAGCAGTGCTATTTGCAGAGTTAGCTCCAGGTAAATGTTGTAATTCTTCATCCATTCCTGAATCTGCAACCAAAAACAAGCTAGATATGGGCAGTACCACAAAAAAAAGTTGATCTAATGATTCTGCCTCTTCGCAGCAAAATCTGTGGAACTGGGATGGTTGTATCCCCCATATAATTTATATAACATTCGATTGGATGTAAGAATTGTATATAATAATTTAAATTGAAAAGGTTTTGAATCCGGTTGTCATTTTGGGAATTAGTTGACAAACCATTGGTCCTTAAATGAAACTGGTATACTTTTTATTTATCACTATTTTCTTTCAACCAATTTTGACAGACAAGTTCCTTACCTTCTCCCCCTTCCATTTGCCTCTTCCATTTTTTCGGACTTCTATTTTTGGAGACTATTAAAAAAAACAACTGACGACGCAATATGAAAATAAATGGGTGGAGGAGATTAAGCATCAACCCAAATTTTGAACCTTCTGTTAGATTAAGGGTGAATTCGTGTGTGAGAGATATATTATGTACAACCTTCCTAAAAGCAAGAGATCCCTATGTGCACATGTAAGATCAGGGATATTGCCTCTGCGTATTTAAACAGGTGGGTGAAATGGAAGAAAAAAGCCTAACTATTGTGACTTCGAAGAGATAGAGAATAATATTTATTTGATCCTTTATTGCCCTTTCTACCAAGATACGCTTGCTCTTATTCCAGAAAGTCCACCAAATATACCCTGGCATTACTGTATGTGGCTGAACGATGAGGAGAAACTGGAACAGTTTTTGTCCATTGTGTATTTCCGTTTGCTGAATTGTTTTGATAAAAGCCTAAAAGAAAAAGGGTGACCTATTATTAAATGTAAAAAATATTCAGCCCCAGACAACTAGCGAAGTGCATATATGTATATTCAGTGCATTCGGAAAGTATTCAGACCCCTTCACCTTTTCCACATTTTGTAACATTATAACCTTATTCTAAAATGTATTCAATTGTTTTTATCCCTCATCAATCTACACACATTACCCCATAATGATGAAGCAAAATCAGGTTCTTAGAAATGTTTGCAAATGTATTCAAAATAGAAAACGGAAATATCACATTTATATAAGTATTCAGACCCTTTACTCAGTACGTTGTTGAAGCACATTTGGCACCGATTACAGCCTCGTGCCTTCATGGCTATGACACTACAAGCTTGGCACACCTGTATTTGTGGAGTTTCTCCCATTCTTCTCTGCAGATCCTCTCAAGTTCTCTCAGGTTGGAAGGGGAGCGTCACTGAACATACATTTTCAGTTCTCTTCAGAGATGTTCGATCTGATTCAAGTCCGGGCTCTGGCTGGGGTACTCAAGGACATTAAGAGACTTTTCCTGAAAACACTACTTCGTTGTCTTGGATGTATGCTTAGGGTTGTTGTCCTGTCAGACTGAGGCGAAGGTTCACCTTCCAAGGTCCTAAGTGCTCTGGAGCAGGATTTCATCAAGGATCTCTCTGTATTTTGCTCTGTTCTCTCGACCCTGACTAGTCTCCCAGTTCCTGATGCTGAAAAACATCCCCACAGCATGATGCTGCCACCACGCTTCACCATAGGGATGGTATTGGCCAGGTGATGAGCAGTGCCTGGTTTCCTCTTCACGTGATGCTTGAGTTCAATCTTGTTTCATCAGACCAAAGAATCTTGTATTTCATGGTCTGAGAGTCCTTTAGGTGCCTTTTGGCAAACTAGTACACTGTCAACTGTGGGACCTTACCTGGACGTGTGTGTCTTTCCAAATCACATCCAATCAATTGAACTTACCACAGGCGGACTCAATCAATTTGTAGAAACATCAAGAATGATCAATGGAACCAGGATGCACCTGAGCTCAATTTCGAGTCACATAGCAAAGGGTCTGAATACTTACAGCCGGAAGTTTACATACACTTAGGTTGGAGTCATTAAAACTTGTTTTTCAACAACTCCACAAATTTCTTGTTAACAAACAAAAGTTTTGGCAAGTCGGTTAGGACATCTACTTTGTGCATGACACAAGTCATTTTTCCAACAATTGTTTACAGACAGATTATTTCACTTATAATTCACTGTATCACAACTCAAGTGGGTCAGAAATTTGCATACACTAAGTTGACTGTGCATTTAAACAGCTTGGAACATTCCAGAAATGATGTCATGGCTTTAGAAGCTTCTGATAGGCTAATTGACATCATTTGAGTCGATTGGAGGTGTACCTGTGGATGTATTTCAAGGCCAACCTTCAAACTCAGTGCCTCCTTGCTTGACATCATGGGAAAATCTAAATAAATCAGCCACGACCTCAGAAAAATAATTGTAGACCTCCACACATCTGGTTCACCCTTGGGAGCAATTTCCAAACGCCTGAAGGTACCATGTTCATCTGTACAAACAATAGTATGCAAGTATAAACACCATGGGACCACGCAGCCATCATAACGCTCAGGAGGAGATGCGTTCTGTCTCCTAAAGATGAATGTACTTTGGTGTGAAAAGTGCAAATCAATCCCAGAACAACAGCAAAGGACCTAGTGAAGATACTGGAGGAAACAGGTACAAAAGTATCTATATCCAGAGTAAACAAGTTCTGTATCGACATAACCTAAAAGGCCTCTCAGCAAGGAAGAAGCCACTGCTCCAAAACCGCCATAAAAAAGCCAGACTACGGTTTGCAACTGCACATGGGGATAAAGATTGCAATTTTTGGAGAAATGTTCTCTGGTCTGATGAAACAAAAATAGAACCGTTTGGCCATAATGACCATTGTTATGTTTGAAGGAAAAAGGGGAGGCTTGCAAGCCGAAGAACACCATTCCAACCGTGAAGCACGGGGTGGCAGCATCATGTTGTGGGGGTGCTTTGCTGCAGGAGGGACTAGTGCACTTCACAAAATAGATGGCATCATGAGGTAGGAAAATTATGTGGATATATTGAAGCAACATGTCAAGACATCAGTCAGGAAGTTAAAGCTTTGTCGCAAATGGGTCTTCCAAATGGACAATGACCCCAAGCATACTTATAAATTGGTGGCAAAATGGCTTCAGGACAATAAAGTCAAGGAATTGGAGTGGCCATCACAAAGTTTAAACTATGTGATTGGCTGATTGGTAAGTGGGTGCCGCTGTGTTCGTGAGGGTCGAGGGGGAAACTTACCCTGTCTTTGGCTGTAGGGCTGCACAGCTTGCACTTACACAGGAGAGGGTGAATGACCAAGATCTTACTGTTATGCTGGTGAATGAGGACCCAAAAGCGACTTAACGAAAACAGAGTCTTTATTCCAGTATATGACAAAAGTAATAATCCTGGAAAAATCAAGAGTAAAACAAAACAGGAAAAAAATTAAATCCACTCGTAGTAACGAGGACATACTGGAGACTCGACCATTGACTGCAGGTTGCTTCGGGAAGGCACCGACCGTAGCAGACTAAGACACCTGCTCACACGCAGCATCTGAAGGAGACAAAACACGACAGGGCGAGACAAGGACACAGAACAGTGAACATCATACAAGGATCCGACAAGGACAGAAGCGGAAAACAAGGGGAGAAATAGGGCTCTAATCAGAGGGCAAAATAGGGGACAGGTGTGAAAAGAGTAAATGAGTGAGTTAGGAGAATGAGGAACAGCTGGGAGCAGGAACGGAACGATAGAGAGAAGAGAGAGAGGGAGGGGGAGAGAGAGGGATAGAAAAAGGGAACGAACCTAATAAGACCAGCAGGGGGAAACGAACAGAAGGGAAAGCACAAGGACAAGACAATATATGACAAAACATGACAGTACCCCCCCACTCACCGAGCGCCTCCTGGCACACTCGAGGAGGAATCCTGGCGGCAACGGAGGAAATCATCAATCAGCGAACGGTCCAGCACGTCCCGAGATGGAACCCAACTCCTCTCCTCAGGACCGTAACCCTCCCAATCCACTAAGTACTGATGACCACGTCCCCGAGAACGCATGTCCATGATCTTTCGTACTTTGTAAATGGGTGCGCCCTCGACAAGGACGGGGGGGGGAGGGAAGACGAACGGGGGCGCGAAGAAAGGGCTTGACACAGGAGACATGGAAGACAGGGTGGACGCGACGAAGATGTCGCGGAAGAAGCAGTCGCACAGCGACAGGATTGACGACCTGGGAGACACGGAACGGACCAATGAACCGCGGAGTCAACTTGCGAGAAGCTGTCGTAAGGGGAAGGTTACGAGTGGAAAGCCACACTCTCTGGCCGCGACAATACCTAGGACTCTTAATCCTACGTTTATTGGCGGCTCTCACAGTCTGCGCCCTGTAACGGCAAAGTGCAGACCTCACCCTCCTCCAAGTGCGCTCACAACGTTGGACAAACGCCTGAGCGGAGGGAATGCTGGACTCGGCGAGCTGGGACGAGAACAGAGGAGGCTGGTACCCCAGACTACTCTGAAACGGAGATAGCCCGGTAGCAGACGAAGGAAGCGAGTTGTGAGTGTATTCTGCCCAGGGGAGCTGTTCTGCCCAAGACGCAGGGTTTCTAAAAGAAAGGCTGCGTAATATGCGACCAATCGTCTGATTGGCCCTTTCTGCTTGACCGTTAGACTGGGGATGAAAACCGGAAGAGAGACTGACGGAAGCACCAATCAAACGACAGAATTCCCTCCAAAACTGTGACGTGAATTGCGGACCTCTGTCAGAAACGGCGTCTAACGGGAGGCCATGAATTCTGAACACATTCTCAATGATGATTTGTGCCGTCTCCTTAGCGGAAGGAAGCTTAGCGAGGGGAATGAAATGTGCCGCCTTAGAGAACCTATCGACAACCGTAAGAATCACAGTCTTCCCCGCAGACGAAGGCAGACCGGTAATGAAGTCTAAGGCGATGTGAGACCATGGTCGAGAAGGAATGGGAAGCGGTCTGAGACGACCGGCAGGAGGAGAGTTACCTGACTTAGTCTGCGCGCAGTCCGAACAAGCAGCCACGAAACGGCGCGTGTCACGCTCCTGAGTAGGCCACCAAAACCGCTGGCGAATAGATGCAAGTGTACCCCGAACGCCGGGGTGGCCAGCTAACTTGGCAGAGTGAGCCCACTGAAGAACAACCAGACGAGTAGAAACAGGAACGAAAAGAAGGTTACTAGGACAAGCGCGCGGCGACGCAGTGTGAGTGAGTGCTTGCTTAACCTGTCTCTCAATTCCCCAGACAGTCAACCCGACAACACGCCCATCAGGAAGTATCCCCTCGGGATCGGTAGAAGCCACAGAAGAACTAAAGAGACGAGATAAGGCATCAGGCTTGGTGTTCTTATTACCTGGGCGATAAGAAATCACGAACTCGAAACGAGCGAAAAACAACGCCCAACGAGCTTGAGCGTGCATTAAGTCGTTTGGCAGAACGGATGTACTCAAGGTTCTTATGGTCAGTCCAAACGACAAAAGGAACGGTCGCCCCCTCCAACCACTGTCGCCATTCGCCTAGGGCTAAGCGGATGGCGAGCAGTTCGCGGTTACCCACATCATAGTTGCGTTCCGATGGCGACAGGCGATGAGAAAAATAAGCGCAAGGATGGACCTTATCGTCAGACTGGAAGCGCTGGGATAGAATGGCTCCCACGCCCACCTCTGAAGCGTCAACCTTGACAATGAATTGTTTAGTGACGTCAGGAGTAACAAGGATAAGAGCGGACGTAAAACGCTTCTTGAGGAGATCAAAAGCTCCCTGGGCGGAACCGGACCACTTAAAGCACGTCTTGACAGAAGTAAGAGCTGTGAGAGGGGCAGCAACTTGACCGAAATTACGAATGAAACGCCGATAGAAATTAGCGAAACCTAGAAAGCGCTGCAACTCGACACGTGACCATGGAACGGGCCAATCACTGACAGCCTGGACTTTAGCGGGATCCATCTGAATGCCTTCAGCGGAAATAACAGAACCGAGAAATGTGACAGAGGAGACATGAAAGGCGCACTTCTCAGCCTTCACGTAGAGACAATTCTCTAAAAGGCGTTGAAGTACACGTCGAACGTGCTGAACATGAATCTCGAGTGACGGTGAAAAAATCAGGATATCGTCAAGGTAGACAAAAACAAAGATGTTCAGCATGTCTCTCAGTACATCATTAACTAATGCCTGAAAAACAGCTGGAGCATTAGCGAGACCGAACGGCAGAACCCGGTACTCAAAATGCCCTAACGGAGTGTTAAACGCCGTTTTCCACTCGTCCCCCTCTCTGATGCGCACCAGATGGTAAGCGTTACGAAGGTCCAACTTAGTAAAGAACCTGGCTCCCTGCAGAATCTCGAAGGCTGACGACATAAGGGGAAGCGGATAACGATTCTTAACCGTTATGTCATTCAGCCCTCGATAATCCACGCAGGGGCGCAGAGTACCGTCCTTCTTCTTAACAAAAAAAACCCCTGCTCCGGTGGGAGAGGAAGAAGGCACTACGGTGCCGGCGTCGAGAGAAACAGACAAATAATCCTCGAGAGCCTTACGTTCGGGAGCCGACAGAGAGTATAGTCTACCCCGAGGGGAGTGGTCCCCGGAAGGAGATCAATACTACAATCATACGACCGGTGAGGAGGAAGGGAGTTGGCTCTGGACCGACTGAAGACCGTGCGCAGATCATGATATTCCTCCGGCACTCCTGTCAAATCACCAGGTTCCTCCTGAGAAGAGGGGACAGAAGAAACAGGAGGGATAGCAGACATTAAACACTTCACATGACAAGAAACGTTCCAGGATAGGATAGAATTACTAGACCAATTAATAGAAGGATTATGACATACTAGCCAGGGATGACCCAAAACAACAGGTGTAAAAGGTGAACGAAAAATCAAAAAGGAAATGGTCTCACTGTGGTTACCAGATACTGTGAGGGTTAAAGGTAGAGTCTCATATCTGATACTGGGGAGAAGACTACCATCTAAGGCGAACATGGGCGTGGGCTTCCCTAACTGTCTGAAAGGAATGTCATGTTTCCGAGCCCATGCTTCGTCCATAAAACAACCCTCAGCCCCAGAGTCAATTAAGGCACTGCATGAAGCAGCCGAACCGGTCCAGCGTAGATGGACCGACATGGTAGTACAGGATCTTGATGGAGAGACCTGAGTAGTAGCGCTCACCAGTAGCCCTCCGCTTACTGATGAGCTCTGGCTTTTACTGGACATGAATTGACAAAATGTCCAGCAGAACCGCAATAGAGGCAAAGGCGGTTGGTAATCCTCCGTTCCCTCTCCTTAGTCGAGATGCGAATACCTCCCAGCTGCATGGGCTCAGTCTCAGAGCCGGAGGGAGGAGATGGTTGCGATGCGGAGAGGGGGATCACCGTTAACGCGAGCTCTCTTCCACGAGCTCGGTGACGAAGATCTACCCGTCGTTCTATGCGGATGGCGAGTGCAATCAAAGAGTCCACACTGGAAGGAACCTCCCGGGAGAGAATCTCATCCTTAACCTCAGCGTGGAGTCCCTCCAGAAAACGAGCGAGCAGCGCCGGCTCGTTCCAGTCACTAGAGGCAGCAAGAGTGCGAAACTCTATAGAGTAATCCGTTATGGATCGATCACCTTGACATAGGAAAGCCAGGGCCCTAGAAGCCTCCCTACCAAAAACTGAACGATCAAAAACCCGTATCATCTCAATTCCTGCTCGTGTCTGCCGAGCATTGCTCCCTGGATCTCGACGGCAGTGTTACAAGAATCCGTAGTCGCTGGGTCCATTCTTGGTCGGATCCTTCTGTTATGCTGGTGAATGAGGACCCAAAAGCGACTTAACGAAAACAGAGTCTTTATTCCAGTATATGACAAAAGTAATAATCCTGGAAAAATCAAGAATAAAACAAAACAGGAAAAAAATTTAATCCACTCGTAGTAACGAGGACAGACTGGAGACTCGACCATTGACTGCAGGTTGCTTCGGGAAGGCACCGACCGTAGCAGACTAAGACACCTGCTCACACGCAGCATCTGAAGGAGACAAAACACGACAGGGCGAGACAAGGACACAGAACAGCGAACATCATACAAGGATCCGACAAGGACAGAAGCGGAAAACAAGGGGAGAAATAGGGCTCTAATCAGAGGGCAAAATAGGGGACAGGTGTGAAAAGAGTAAATGAGTGAGTTAGGAGAATGAGGAACAGCTGGGAGCAGGAACGGAACGATAGAGAGAAGAGAGAGAGGGAGGGGGAGAGAGAGGGATAGAAAAAGGGAACGAACCTAATAAGACCAGCAGGGGGAAACGAACAGAAGGGAAAGCACAAGGACAAGACAATATATGACAAAACATGACACTTACTCTGGAAATGAGAAAAAAACAAAGACCTTTTTGGAAAAGAGAAATGTTTTCATCACAGGTCCTTAAAGACCTTGCAGACTATCTTAAGCCATTCCTTGTACAGTAGGTTGGTAAGTGTCAAACACACATTATTTCCCCTCATCTTTCTTCCTCTCTTTCTCTCTGTTCTCCTTCCCTCTGTTCCTTGATGAGGAGGCTGAGTGGTTTCCCGTCCCACTGGATGTCTTTCTTCCAGGAGGGATCTTCCAGAGCTGACTCCCCCTTCACAAACTCCACTGGGGTTATCCAGCGCAGCTCCGTACGGATGCTCTTTCCACACGACCCTGGGGCAACAGAGAAGATAGGGACAGGGCAAACTCAAATGAATCCAATATGGGTCACTACAGCTGACCAGAGTGACATAGGTCTATGGTAAAATAACCTGTAGTGTATTATCGATAATATTAAGTTGATTTTTGTGGGGACATTTTCAGTACAAGTGCCGGTTTTAGTCAGTCAGCACATTTTTGACCATAGTCCCTGTACAGACAGACAATGAGCACATACAGAGCAGAGAGCAGCAACATATGACAACTAACACTTAGTACGCAGATAGAAAGAGCAATGACACAAAAAGCAACCAAACAAAAGACAGAAAATTAACAGACAATATCTACACGCTTCACAAACTACAGACAACATGGAAAGTGGCTATATACAGCTAATTTCACGTGTTCACACATCTGATTTTCCTTTAGCCATGTCTTTAGGTTACAGTATGTGTGGCGCAGTTACGTGTGTCTGAAGGCAGTGTGTTACAGACATGGGAAGCTCTCACAGCTGTAGGATTTTCTTATTTTTTATTAAACCTTGAAATAATAAAATATGTACCTGATGCAAACCGATGTATGTAGCATCCCATTGATGGCTCCACAGGTGACTTTGAAGACAGACTTTTTCACAGCACCATGGCTGCCTCCTTTCCTGCTCCCTCCTTCAGCAGTGTTTGCCTGCTCTTCTCTCTCTCCTTCCTCTCTTTCCTGCTCTGCTTCTTCCGCTACCTCGTCCTCCTCCTCCTCCTCATCGTCATCCTCCTCAGATTCTGAAGTAAAGATAAACAAAAAGGTTTAGGGGAAGATGGTTGACTATAGTTGACGATGCATTCGGAAAGTATTCAGAACCCTTCACTTTATCTGCATTTTGTTACTTTGCAGCTGTAATCTAAAATGTATTAAATCAGTTTGTTCCCCTCATCAATCTACACACAAAACCCCATAATGACAAAGAAAAAACTGGTTTTCAGAAATGTTTGCTAATTTATTACAAATAAAAACAGTAATACCTTATTTACATAAGTATTCAGACCCTTTCCTATGAGCCTCAATATTGAGTTAAGGTGTATCCTGTTTCCATTGATCATCCTTCAGATGTTTCTACAACTTGATTGGATTCCACCTGTGGTGAATTCAATTGATTTGGAAAGGCACACACCTGTCTATATATAAGGTCCCACAGTTGAATAGTGCATGTTAGAGCAGAAACCAAGCCATGAGGTTGAAGGAATTGTCTCTAGAGCTCAGAGACAGGATTGTGTCAGCACAGATCTGGGGAAGGGTACAAAAACATTTCTGTTGCATTTAAGGGCCCCAAGAAGGCAGTGGCCTCCATCATTCTTAAATGGAAGAAATTTGGAACTACCAAGACTATTCATAGAGCTGGCCGCCTGGGAAAACTGAGCAATCGGGGGAGAAGGGCCTGATGGTCACTCTGACAGAGCTCCAGAGTTCCTCTGTTGAGATGAGAGAACATTCCAGAATTTTCTTTTCAATTAGATATAAAGACATTTGCATACAAACCCCAACATCAGCCACTGTTGCAGTATTTGCATTCTCTGACCTGTGGCTTCACAACAAGCTGAAGAGAAAGGGTTGCATTATTTACTAAGCATGTCTGTGCAACGCTGCTGCGCAGCTCTGGGAAGGGATTCACTGCAGCATATTGTGGTGACGATACCAGTGTGCACAGGCCTTGCACGAGGGCAGTGATGCAACGCAGACCCTGATCAAACTGCCACTTTCCTGAGATTCCTACTGTTGCGATGGCCAAGTGGTTTAAGCATTGGAAATAATCTCCATTGTAGTCTCCCCGTACAGTTTCTAAAACTGCTCGCAGCACATTGACAAACCAGTCTTTATTTGTAGCATTGGTGACTTGACATTGATGAAGTGCTTAATGCATGGACTTGTCCTTTGATTCAAGTGCTCAGAATATGTATTCCTTGAAAAACAGTTCAAATGGGCTCTTTCAGTAGATAGTCGAGTCTTTAAAGAAGTAAAATGTACAGAATGAGATAGCCGACTGGTTAAGAACTGGTTTTTAAAATGCCATACTGCGATGGCCGAGTGGTTAAGGCGTTCGACTTGAAATCCGATGGGGTCTCCACATATCCTTGGTGACATGATATGGATAATGTCCTTAATACATGGAATTGTCCAGTGATTC
>NW_025745180.1:0-25000 GCF_021184085.1 Oncorhynchus gorbuscha
AGAGAACGTTAAGAAACAACGTCCTACTGTGGGGATTCAGTGCTTCAGCATAACGTTTCCTACAGGCAGTGGTGGAAAAAGTACTCCATTTTCATACTTAAGTAAAAGTAAAAATAGCTTAGTAGAAACTCAAGTAAAAGTGAAAGTCACTCAGCAAAATACTACTTGATTAGGATTCTAAAAGTATTTGGTTTTAAATATACTTAAGTATCAAAAGTAAATGGAATTGCTAAAATATACTTAAGTATCAAAAGTATAATTTCAAATTGCTTATATTATGCAAACCAGACAGCACATTTTTGTATTTTTTATTATTACATTAATTTACAAACAAAGCATTTGTGTTTAGTGAGTCCTCCAGATCAGAGGCAGTAGGGATGACCAGGGATGTTCTCTGTTTAGTGAGTCCTCCAGATCAGAGGCAGTAGGGATGACCAGGGATGTTCTCTGTTTAGTGAGTCCTCCAGATCAGAGGCAGTAGGGATGACCAGGGATGTTCTCTGTTTAGTGAGTCCTCCAGATCAGAGGCAGTAGGGATGACCAGGGATGTTCTCTGTTTAGTGAGTCCTCCAGATCAGAGGCAGTGGTGATGACCAGGGATGTTCTCTGTTTAGTGAGTCCTCCAGATCAGAGGCAGTAGGGATGAGCAGGGATGTTCTCTGTTTAGTGAGTCCTCCAGATCAGAGGCTGTAGATGACCAGGGATGTTATCTGTTTAGTGAGTCCTCCAGATCAGAGGCAGTAGGGATGACCAGGGATGTTCTCTGTTTAGTGAGTCCTCCAGATCAGAGGCAGTAGGGATGACCAGGGATGTTCTCTGTTTAGTGAGTCCTCCAGATCAGAGGCTGTAGATGACCAGGGATGTTATCTGTTTAGTGAGTCCTCCAGATCAGAGGCTGTAGATGACCAGGGATGTTCTCTGTTTAGTGAGTCCTCCAGATCAGAGGCAGTAGGGATGACCAGGGATGTTCTCTGTTTAGTGAGTCCTCCAGATCAGAGGCAGTAGGGATGACCAGGGATGTTCTCTGTTTAGTGAGTCCTCCAGATCAGAGGCAGTAGGGATGACCAGGGATGTTCTCTGTTTAGTGAGTCCTCCAGATCAGAGGCTGTAGATGACCAGGGATGTTCTCTGTTTAGTGAGTCCTCCAGATCAGAGGCAGTAGGGATGACCAGGGATGTTCTCTGTTTAGTGAGTCCTCCAGATCAGAGGCAGTAGGGATGACCAGGGATGTTCTCTGTTTAGTGAGTCCTCCAGATCAGAGGCAGTAGGGATGACCAGGGATGTTCTCTGTTTAGTGAGTCCTCCAGATCAGAGGCTGTAGATGACCAGGGATGTTATCTGTTTAGTGAGTCCTCCAGATCAGAGGCAGTAGGGATGACCAGGGATGTTCTCTGTTTAGTGAGTCCTCCAGATCAGAGGCAGTAGGGATGACCAGGGATGTTCTCTGTTTAGTGAGTCCTCCAGATCAGAGGCAGTAGGGATGACCAGGGATGTTCTCTGTTTAGTGAGTCCTCCAGATCAGAGGCAGTAGGGATGACCAGGGATGTTCTCTGTTTAGTGAGTCCTCCAGATCAGAGGCTGTAGATGACCAGGGATGTTCTCTGTTTAGTGAGTCCTCCAGATCAGAGGCAGTAGGGATGACCAGGGATGTTCTCTGTTTAGTGAGTCCTCCAGATCAGAGGCAGTAGGGATGACCAGGATGTTCTCTGTTTAGTGAGTCCTCCAGATCAGAGGCAGTAGGGATGACCAGGGATGTTCTCTGTTTAGTGAGTCCTCCAGATCAGAGGCAGTGGTGATGACCAGGGATGTTCTCTGTTTAGTGAGTCCTCCAGATCAGAGGCAGTAGGGATGAGCAGGGATGTTCTCTGTTTAGTGAGTCCTCCAGATCAGAGGCTGTAGATGACCAGGGATGTTATCTGTTTAGTGAGTCCTCCAGATCAGAGGCAGTAGGGATGACCAGGGATGTTCTCTGTTTAGTGAGTCCTCCAGATCAGAGGCAGTAGGGATGACCAGGGATGTTCTCTGTTTAGTGAGTCCTCCAGATCAGAGGCTGTAGATGACCAGGGATGTTATCTGTTTAGTGAGTCCTCCAGATCAGAGGCTGTAGATGACCAGGGATGTTCTCTGTTTAGTGAGTCCTCCAGATCAGAGGCAGTAGGGATGACCAGGGATGTTCTCTGTTTAGTGAGTCCTCCAGATCAGAGGCAGTAGGGATGACCAGGGATGTTCTCTGTTTAGTGAGTCCTCCAGATCAGAGGAAGTAGGGATGACCAGGGATGTTCTCTGTTTAGTGAGTCCTCCAGATCAGAGGCAGTAGGGATGACCAGGGATGTTCTCTGTTTAGTGAGTCCTCCAGATCAGAGGCAGTAGGGATGACCAGGGATGTTCTCTGTTTAGTGAGTCCTCCAGATCAGAGGCTGTAGATGACCAGGGATGTTATCTGTTTAGTGAGTCCTCCAGATCAGAGGCAGTAGGGATGACCAGGGATGTTCTCTGTTTAGTGAGTCCTCCAGATCAGAGGCAGTAGGGATGACCAGGGATGTTCTCTGTTTAGTGAGTCCTCCAGATCAGAGGCTGTAGATGACCAGGGATGTTATCTGTTTAGTGAGTCCTCCAGATCAGAGGCTGTAGATGACCAGGGATGTTCTCTGTTTAGTGAGTCCTCCAGATCAGAGGCAGTAGGGATGACCAGGGATGTTCTCTGTTTAGTGAGTCCTCCAGATCAGAGGCAGTAGGGATGACCAGGGATGTTCTCTGTTTAGTGAGTCCTCCAGATCAGAGGAAGTAGGGATGACCAGGGATGTTCTCTGTTTAGTGAGTCCTCCAGATCAGAGGCAGTAGGGATGACCAGGGATGTTCTCTGTTTAGTGAGTCCTCCAGATCAGAGGCAGTAGGGATGACCAGGGATGTTCTCTGTTTAGTGAGTCCTCCAGATCAGAGGCAGTAGGGATGACCAGGGATGTTCTCTGTTTAGTGAGTCCTCCAGATCAGAGGCAGTAGGGATGAGCAGGGATGTTCTCTGTTTAGTGAGTCCTCCAGATCAGAGGCAGTAGGGATGAGCAGGGATGTTCTCTGTTTAGTGAGTCCTCCAGATCAGAGGCTGTAGATGACCAGGGATGTTATCTGTTTAGTGAGTCCTCCAGATCAGAGGCAGTAGGGATGACCAGGGATGTTCTCTGTTTAGTGAGTCCTCCAGATCAGAGGCAGTAGGGATGACCAGGGATGTTCTCTGTTTAGTGAGTCCTCCAGATCAGAGGAAGTAGGGATGACCAGGGATGTTCTCTGTTTAGTGAGTCCTCCAGATCAGAGGCAGTAGGGATGACCAGGGATGTTCTCTGTTTAGTGAGTCCTCCAGATCAGAGGCAGTAGGGATGACCAGGGATGTTCTCTGTTTAGTGAGTCCTCCAGATCAGAGGCAGTAGGGATGACCAGGGATGTTCTCTGTTTAGTGAGTCCTCCAGATCAGAGGCAGTAGGGATGAGCAGGGATGTTATCTGTTTAGTGAGTCCTCCAGATCAGAGGCAGTAGGGATGACCAGGGATGTTCTCTGTTTAGTGAGTCCTCCAGATCAGAGGCAGTAGGGATGACCAGGGATGTTCTCTGTTTAGTGAGTCCTCCAGATCAGAGGCAGTAGGGATGAGCAGGGATGTTCTCTGTTTAGTGAGTCCTCCAGATCAGAGGCTGTAGATGACCAGGGATGTTATCTGTTTAGTGAGTCCTCCAGATCAGAGGCAGTAGGGATGACCAGGGATGCTCTCTGTTTAGTGAGTCCTCCAGATCAGAGGCAGTAGGGATGACCAGGGATGTTCTCTGTTTAGAGAGTCCGCCAGATCAGAGGCAGTAGGGATGAGCAGGGATGTTCTCTGTTTAGTGAGTCCTCCAGATCAGAGGCAGTAGATGACCAGGGATGTTCTCTGTTTAGTGAGTCCTCCAGATCAGAGGCAGTAGATGACCAGGGATGTTCTCTGTTTAGTGAGTCCTCCAGATCAGAGGCAGTAGGGATGACCAGGGATGTTCTCTGTTTAGTGAGTCCTCCAGATCAGAGGCAGTAGATGACCAGGGATGTTATCTGTTTAGTGAGTCCTCCAGATCAGAGGCTGTAGATGACCAAGGATGTTTTCTGTTTAGTGAGTCCTCCAGATCAGAGGCAGTAGATGACCAGGGATGTTCTCTGTTTAATGAGTCCTCCAGATCAGAGGCAGTAGGGATGAGCAGGGATGTTCTCTGTTTAGTGAGTCCTCCAGATCAGAGGCAGTAGGGATGACCAGGGATGTTATCTGTTTAGTGAGTCCTCCAGATCAGAGGCAGTAGATGACCAGGGATGTTCTCTGTTTAGTGAGTCCTCCAGATCAGAGGCAGTAGGGAGGACCAGGGATGTTCTCTGTTTAGTGAGTCCTCCAGATCAGAGGCAGTAGGGATGACCAGGGATGTTCTCTGTTTAGTGAGTCCTCCAGATCAGAGGCAGTAGATGACCAGGGATGTTCTCTGTTTAGTGAGTCCTCCAGATCAGAGGCAGTAGATGACCAGGGATGTTCTCTGTTTAGTGAGTCCTCCAGATCAGAGGCAGTAGGGATGAGCAGGGATGTTCTCTGTTTAGAGAGTCATCCAGATCAGAGGCAGTAGATGACCAGGGATGTTCTCTGTTTAGAGAGTCCGCCAGATCAGAGGCAGTAGGGATGAGCAGGGATGTTCTCTGTTTAGTGAGTCCTCCAGATCAGAGGCAGTAGATGACCAGGGATGTTCTCTGTTTAGTGAGTCCTCCAGATCAGAGGCAGTAGATGACCAGGGATGTTCTCTGTTTAGTGAGTCCTCCAGACCAGAGGCAGTAGATGACCAGGGATGTTCTCTGTTTAGTGAGTCCTCCAGATCAGAGGCAGTAGGGATGAGCAGGGATGTTCTCTGTTTAGAGAGTCATCCAGATCAGAGGCAGTAGATGACCAGGGATGTTCTCTGTTTAGAGAGTCCGCCAGATCAGAGGCAGTAGGGATGACCAGGGATGTTCTCTGTTTAGTGAGTCCTCCAGATCAGAGGCAGTAGATGACCAGGGATGTTCTCTGTTTAGTGAGTCCTCCAGATCAGAGGCAGTAGATGACCAGGGATGTTCTCTGTTTAGTGAGTCCTCCAGATCAGAGGCAGTAGATGACCAGGGATGTTCTCTGTTTAGAGAGTCATCCAGATCAGAGGCAGTAGATGACCAGGGATGTTCTCTGTTTAGAGAGTCCGCCAGATCAGAGGCAGTAGGGATGAGCAGGGATGTTCTCTGTTTAGAGAGTCATCCAGATCAGAGGCAGTAGATGACCAGGGATGTTCTCTGTTTAGAGAGTCCGCCAGATCAGAGGCAGTAGGGATGACCAGGGATGTTCTCTGTTTAGTGAGTCCTCCAGATCAGAGGCAGTAGATGACCAGGGATGTTCTCTGTTTAGTGAGTCCTCCAGATCAGAGGCAGTAGATGACCAGGGATGTTCTCTGTTTAGTGAGTCCTCCAGATCAGAGGCAGTAGATGACCAGGGATGTTCTCTGTTTAGTGAGTCCTCCAGATCAGAGGCAGTAGATGACCAGGGATGTTCTCTGTTTAGTGAGTCCTCCAGATCAGAGGCAGTAGGGATGACCAGGGATGTTCTCTGTTTAGTGAGTCCTCCAGATCAGAGGCAGTGGTGATGACCAGGGATGTTCTCTGTTTAGTGAGTCCTCCAGATCAGAGGCAGTAGGGATGAGCAGGGATGTTCTCTGTTTAGTGAGTCCTCCAGATCAGAGGCTGTAGATGACCAGGGATGTTATCTGTTTAGTGAGTCCTCCAGATCAGAGGCAGTAGGGATGACCAGGGATGTTCTCTGTTTAGTGAGTCCTCCAGATCAGAGGCAGTAGGGATGACCAGGGATGTTCTCTGTTTAGTGAGTCCTCCAGATCAGAGGCTGTAGATGACCAGGGATGTTATCTGTTTAGTGAGTCCTCCAGATCAGAGGCTGTAGATGACCAGGGATGTTCTCTGTTTAGTGAGTCCTCCAGATCAGAGGCAGTAGGGATGACCAGGGATGTTCTCTGTTTAGTGAGTCCTCCAGATCAGAGGCAGTAGGGATGACCAGGGATGTTCTCTGTTTAGTGAGTCCTCCAGATCAGAGGCAGTAGGGATGACCAGGGATGTTCTCTGTTTAGTGAGTCCTCCAGATCAGAGGCTGTAGATGACCAGGGATGTTCTCTGTTTAGTGAGTCCTCCAGATCAGAGGCAGTAGGGATGACCAGGGATGTTCTCTGTTTAGTGAGTCCTCCAGATCAGAGGCAGTAGGGATGACCAGGGATGTTCTCTGTTTAGTGAGTCCTCCAGATCAGAGGCAGTAGGGATGACCAGGGATGTTCTCTGTTTAGTGAGTCCTCCAGATCAGAGGCTGTAGATGACCAGGGATGTTATCTGTTTAGTGAGTCCTCCAGATCAGAGGCAGTAGGGATGACCAGGGATGTTCTCTGTTTAGTGAGTCCTCCAGATCAGAGGCAGTAGGGATGACCAGGGATGTTCTCTGTTTAGTGAGTCCTCCAGATCAGAGGCAGTAGGGATGACCAGGGATGTTCTCTGTTTAGTGAGTCCTCCAGATCAGAGGCAGTAGGGATGACCAGGGATGTTCTCTGTTTAGTGAGTCCTCCAGATCAGAGGCTGTAGATGACCAGGGATGTTCTCTGTTTAGTGAGTCCTCCAGATCAGAGGCAGTAGGGATGACCAGGGATGTTCTCTGTTTAGTGAGTCCTCCAGATCAGAGGCAGTAGGGATGACCAGGGATGTTCTCTGTTTAGTGAGTCCTCCAGATCAGAGGCAGTAGGGATGACCAGGGATGTTCTCTGTTTAGTGAGTCCTCCAGATCAGAGGCAGTGGTGATGACCAGGGATGTTCTCTGTTTAGTGAGTCCTCCAGATCAGAGGCAGTAGGGATGAGCAGGGATGTTCTCTGTTTAGTGAGTCCTCCAGATCAGAGGCTGTAGATGACCAGGGATGTTATCTGTTTAGTGAGTCCTCCAGATCAGAGGCAGTAGGGATGACCAGGGATGTTCTCTGTTTAGTGAGTCCTCCAGATCAGAGGCAGTAGGGATGACCAGGGATGTTCTCTGTTTAGTGAGTCCTCCAGATCAGAGGCTGTAGATGACCAGGGATGTTATCTGTTTAGTGAGTCCTCCAGATCAGAGGCTGTAGATGACCAGGGATGTTCTCTGTTTAGTGAGTCCTCCAGATCAGAGGCAGTAGGGATGACCAGGGATGTTCTCTGTTTAGTGAGTCCTCCAGATCAGAGGCAGTAGGGATGACCAGGGATGTTCTCTGTTTAGTGAGTCCTCCAGATCAGAGGAAGTAGGGATGACCAGGGATGTTCTCTGTTTAGTGAGTCCTCCAGATCAGAGGCAGTAGGGATGACCAGGGATGTTCTCTGTTTAGTGAGTCCTCCAGATCAGAGGCAGTAGGGATGACCAGGGATGTTCTCTGTTTAGTGAGTCCTCCAGATCAGAGGCTATGTAGATGACCAGGGATGTTATCTGTTTAGTGAGTCCTCCAGATCAGAGGCAGTAGGGATGACCAGGGATGTTCTCTGTTTAGTGAGTCCTCCAGATCAGAGGCAGTAGGGATGACCAGGGATGTTCTCTGTTTAGTGAGTCCTCCAGATCAGAGGCTGTAGATGACCAGGGATGTTATCTGTTTAGTGAGTCCTCCAGATCAGAGGCTGTAGATGACCAGGGATGTTCTCTGTTTAGTGAGTCCTCCAGATCAGAGGCAGTAGGGATGACCAGGGATGTTCTCTGTTTAGTGAGTCCTCCAGATCAGAGGCAGTAGGGATGACCAGGGATGTTCTCTGTTTAGTGAGTCCTCCAGATCAGAGGAAGTAGGGATGACCAGGGATGTTCTCTGTTTAGTGAGTCCTCCAGATCAGAGGCAGTAGGGATGACCAGGGATGTTCTCTGTTTAGTGAGTCCTCCAGATCAGAGGCAGTAGGGATGACCAGGGATGTTCTCTGTTTAGTGAGTCCTCCAGATCAGAGGCAGTAGGGATGACCAGGGATGTTCTCTGTTTAGTGAGTCCTCCAGATCAGAGGCAGTAGGGATGAGCAGGGATGTTCTCTGTTTAGTGAGTCCTCCAGATCAGAGGCAGTAGGGATGAGCAGGGATGTTCTCTGTTTAGTGAGTCCTCCAGATCAGAGGCTGTAGATGACCAGGGATGTTATCTGTTTAGTGAGTCCTCCAGATCAGAGGCAGTAGGGATGACCAGGGATGTTCTCTGTTTAGTGAGTCCTCCAGATCAGAGGCAGTAGGGATGACCAGGGATGTTCTCTGTTTAGTGAGTCCTCCAGATCAGAGGAAGTAGGGATGACCAGGGATGTTCTCTGTTTAGTGAGTCCTCCAGATCAGAGGCAGTAGGGATGACCAGGGATGTTCTCTGTTTAGTGAGTCCTCCAGATCAGAGGCAGTAGGGATGACCAGGGATGTTCTCTGTTTAGTGAGTCCTCCAGATCAGAGGCAGTAGGGATGACCAGGGATGTTCTCTGTTTAGTGAGTCCTCCAGATCAGAGGCAGTAGGGATGAGCAGGGATGTTATCTGTTTAGTGAGTCCTCCAGATCAGAGGCAGTAGGGATGACCAGGGATGTTCTCTGTTTAGTGAGTCCTCCAGATCAGAGGCAGTAGGGATGACCAGGGATGTTCTCTGTTTAGTGAGTCCTCCAGATCAGAGGCAGTAGGGATGAGCAGGGATGTTCTCTGTTTAGTGAGTCCTCCAGATCAGAGGCTGTAGATGACCAGGGATGTTATCTGTTTAGTGAGTCCTCCAGATCAGAGGCAGTAGGGATGACCAGGGATGCTCTCTGTTTAGTGAGTCCTCCAGATCAGAGGCAGTAGGGATGACCAGGGATGTTCTCTGTTTAGAGAGTCCGCCAGATCAGAGGCAGTAGGGATGAGCAGGGATGTTCTCTGTTTAGTGAGTCCTCCAGATCAGAGGCAGTAGATGACCAGGGATGTTCTCTGTTTAGTGAGTCCTCCAGATCAGAGAGGTAGATGACCAGGGATGTTCTCTGTTTAGTGAGTCCTCCAGATCAGAGGCAGTAGGGATGACCAGGGATGTTCTCTGTTTAGTGAGTCCTCCAGATCAGAGGCAGTAGATGACCAGGGATGTTATCTGTTTAGTGAGTCCTCCAGATCAGAGGCTGTAGATGACCAAGGATGTTTTCTGTTTAGTGAGTCCTCCAGATCAGAGGCAGTAGATGACCAGGGATGTTCTCTGTTTAATGAGTCCTCCAGATCAGAGGCAGTAGGGATGAGCAGGGATGTTCTCTGTTTAGTGAGTCCTCCAGATCAGAGGCAGTAGGGATGACCAGGGATGTTATCTGTTTAGTGAGTCCTCCAGATCAGAGGCAGTAGATGACCAGGGATGTTCTCTGTTTAGTGAGTCCTCCAGATCAGAGGCAGTAGGGAGGACCAGGGATGTTCTCTGTTTAGTGAGTCCTCCAGATCAGAGGCAGTAGGGATGACCAGGGATGTTCTCTGTTTAGTGAGTCCTCCAGATCAGAGGCAGTAGATGACCAGGGATGTTCTCTGTTTAGTGAGTCCTCCAGATCAGAGGCAGTAGATGACCAGGGATGTTCTCTGTTTAGTGAGTCCTCCAGATCAGAGGCAGTAGGGATGAGCAGGGATGTTCTCTGTTTAGAGAGTCATCCAGATCAGAGGCAGTAGATGACCAGGGATGTTCTCTGTTTAGAGAGTCCGCCAGATCAGAGGCAGTAGGGATGAGCAGGGATGTTCTCTGTTTAGTGAGTCCTCCAGATCAGAGGCAGTAGATGACCAGGGATGTTCTCTGTTTAGTGAGTCCTCCAGATCAGAGGCAGTAGATGACCAGGGATGTTCTCTGTTTAGTGAGTCCTCCAGACCAGAGGCAGTAGATGACCAGGGATGTTCTCTGTTTAGTGAGTCCTCCAGATCAGAGGCAGTAGGGATGAGCAGGGATGTTCTCTGTTTAGAGAGTCATCCAGATCAGAGGCAGTAGATGACCAGGGATGTTCTCTGTTTAGAGAGTCCGCCAGATCAGAGGCAGTAGGGATGACCAGGGATGTTCTCTGTTTAGTGAGTCCTCCAGATCAGAGGCAGTAGATGACCAGGGATGTTCTCTGTTTAGTGAGTCCTCCAGATCAGAGGCAGTAGATGACCAGGGATGTTCTCTGTTTAGTGAGTCCTCCAGATCAGAGGCAGTAGATGACCAGGGATGTTCTCTGTTTAGAGAGTCATCCAGATCAGAGGCAGTAGATGACCAGGGATGTTCTCTGTTTAGAGAGTCCGCCAGATCAGAGGCAGTAGGGATGAGCAGGGATGTTCTCTGTTTAGAGAGTCATCCAGATCAGAGGCAGTAGATGACCAGGGATGTTCTCTGTTTAGAGAGTCCGCCAGATCAGAGGCAGTAGGGATGACCAGGGATGTTCTCTGTTTAGTGAGTCCTCCAGATCAGAGGCAGTAGATGACCAGGGATGTTCTCTGTTTAGTGAGTCCTCCAGATCAGAGGCAGTAGATGACCAGGGATGTTCTCTGTTTAGTGAGTCCTCCAGATCAGAGGCAGTAGATGACCAGGGATGTTCTCTGTTTAGAGAGTCATCCAGATCAGAGGCAGTAGATGACCAGGGATGTTCTCTGTTTAGAGAGTCCGCCAGATCAGAGGCAGTAGGGATGAGCAGGGATGTTCTCTGTTTAGTGAGTCCTCCAGATCAGAGGCAGTAGATGACCAGGGATGTTCTCTGTTTAGTGAGTCCTCCAGATCAGAGGCAGTAGATGACCAGGGATGTTCTCTGTTTAGTGAGTCCTCCAGATCAGAGGCAGTAGGGATGAGCAGGGATGTTCTCTGTTTAGTAAGTCATCCAGATCAGAGGCAGTAGATGACCAGGGATGTTCTCTGTTTAGAGAGTCCGCCAGATCAGAGGCAGTAGGGATGACCTGGGATGTTATCTTGATAAGTGTGTGAATTTAACCATTTTCCTATCAAAATGTAAAGAGTACATTGGGTGTCAGGGAAAATGTATGGAGTGAAGTATGAATGTAGTGAAGTAAAAGTAAAATTTGGCAAAAATATAAATAGTAAAGTACAGATATCCCAAAAAACTACGTAAGTATTTTTACTATAGTACTTTACACCACTGCCTACAGGTTTCCTCAGGGTTACATTTTATTTCAGTACTTCCACACAACATTCCACACATGTTCCCATGTGGTTCTATTTAATGACATATTTTTACTACATTCTCAGAAACGGTGTGATTTAAGCGATGTTCTGAGAACGTTCAGATAATGTATAGTTCTCTTTTATGTCAGTTTTTGGCAATATTCTGAGAATGCAACATTTTGGGGGGAATTGTACATTACATTTACATTTACATTTAAGTCACTTAGCAGACGCTCTTATCCAGAGCGACTTACAAATTGGTGCATTCACCTTATGACATCCAGTAGAACAGTCACTTAACAATAGTGCATCTAAATCTTAAGGGGGGGGGGGGGGGTGAGAAGGATTACTTATCCTATCCTAGGTATTCCTTAAAGTGGTGGGGTTAATAACATCAATAAGCTATAAATTCCATTCTCAGAACATGAAAACTTTCCATAAAAACCACAAGAAACTTTGGTAACGTCTCAGCATCAACAAAACCCTCTCTATCCTCTATCTTGTTAAGTGTGTTCAGCTGTGTTGTCCGCGCCCACTAATTGGCCACACCTGATCTTAATGAGTGCTACTTTCCTTTGGGGTCTGTTTGAATGGACTAAAATGAACAGCTTTGTATGCGTAAAAAAAAACACAGTAGGCTTGCTCCATCCTGGTGGTGCAGTGGACTAATTCCATGTGATCGACAACAGAAGGTCATAGGTTCAAATCTCACTGATGCCATGTCATAATGAAACGTGTTTGCAAGATTAGTGCCTAAGGAAGTTCATTTCCACGTGTCCTGTCTATGCTTGGAGTTCACAAATGTTCAACATAAATAAGCCAGCAGTGTAATTAAAAGTCTTATTTAAACATGAGGATGTGTTTTCAGTCAACTTACCTGGTAAAATAAGTGTTAGATGAATGTTTTAATGAAGATATTCAAAAACCTCCAAATAACTTATATGTTCTGTTCTCAAAGCGTTAATGAAACCTCGGAGGAAAGCGTTCAAGGTACCGGAGTATAACGTCATCAGAACTTTCCAGAACAGTCCAAATGTTCACTTCTGTTCATAGAACATTTAAAAAACATACCATTTTACCGCTCAGGAAACGTATGGCTTCGTTCCCACAATCCAATGTCAAACTAAAAACATACATTCCCACAACTTCCAAGGAAGGGAGGGAGGGAGGGAGGGAGAGGGAGGGAGAGATACTGTAGAGGGGAGGGAAATAGACAGGGAGGGAGGGAGAGAGACAGGGAGGGGAGGGAGAGACAGGAAGGGAGGTAGAGAGACAGGGAGGGGAGGGAGAGAGACAGGAAGGAAGGGAGGGAGGGAGGGAGGGAGGGAGGGAGGGAGGGAGGGGAGGGAGGGAGGGAGGGAGGGAGGGAGGGAGGGATACTGTAGAGGGGAGGGAAAGAGACAGGGAGGGAGGGAGAGAGACAGGGAGGGGAGGGGGAGACAGGGAGGGAGGTAGAGAGACAGGAAGAGAGGGGAGGGAGACAGAGAGGGAGGGAGGGAGACAGAGAGTGGAGGGAAGGAGAGGGATGGAGAGATACTGTAGAGGGGAGGGAAAGAGACAGGGAGGGAGGGAGAGAGACAGGGAGGGAGACAGGGAGGGATGGAGACAGGGAGGGAGGGAGACAGGGAGGGAGGGAGACAGAGAGTGGAGGGAGAGGGATGGAGAGATACTGTAGAGGGGAGGGAAATAGACAGGGAGGGGGGGAGGGAAATAGACAGGGAGGGAGGGAGAGAGACAGGGAGGGGAGGGAGAGACAGGAAGGGATGTAGAGAGACAGGGAGGGGAGGGAGAGAGACAGGAAGGGAGGGAGAGAGTGGAGGGAGGGAGGGAGGGATACTGTAGAGGGGAGGGAAAGAGACAGGGAGGGAGGGAGAGAGACAGGGAGGGGAGGGGGAGACAGGGAGGGAGGTAGAGAGACAGGGAGAGAGGGGAGGGAGACAGGGAGGGAGGGAGGGAGGGAGACAGAGAGTGGAGGGAAGGAGAGGGATGGAGAGATACTGTAGAGGGGAGGGAAAGAGACAGGGAGGGAGGGAGAGAGACAGGGAGGGAGACAGGGAGGGAGGGAGACAGGGAGGGAGGGAGACAGGGAGGGAGGGAGACAGAGAGTGGAGGGAGAGGGATGGAGAGATACTGTAGAGGGGAGGGAAATAGACAGGGAGGGAGGGAGAGAGACAGGGAGGGGAGGGAGAGACAGGAAGGAGGTAGAGAGACAGGGAGGGGAGGGAGAGAGAGCCAGGAAGGGAGGGAGAGAGTGGAGGGAGACAGGGAGGAGACAGGGAGGCAGGGAGGGAGGGAGGGAGGGAGGGAGGGAGGGAGGGAGGGAGGGAGGGAGGGAGGGAGGGAGGGAGGGAGGGAGGGAGGGAGGGAGGGATGGAGACAGGGAGGGAGGGAGACAGGGAGGGAGGGAGACAGAGAGTGGAGGGAGAGGGATGGAGAGATACTGTAGAGGGGAGGGAAATAGACAGGGAGGGAGGGAGACAGACAGGGAGGGGAGGGAGAAACAGGAAGGGAGGTAGAGAGACAGGGAGGGAGGGAGAGAGACAGGAAGGGAGGGAGAGAGTGGAGGGAGGGAGGGAGGGAGGGATACTGTAGAGGGGAGGGAAATAGACAGGGAGGGAGGGAGGAGGGAGGGAGGGGAGGGAGAGACAGGAAGGGAGGTAGATAGACAGGGAGGGAGGGAGAGAGACAGGAAGGGAGAGAGAGGGAGGGAGGGAGGGAGGGAGGGAGGGAGGGAGGGAGGGAGGGAGGGAGGGAGGGAGGGAGGGAGGGAGGGAGGGAGGGAGGGAGGGAGGGAGGGAGGGAGGGAGGGAGGGAGGGAGGGGAGGGAGGGAGGGAGGGAGGGAGGGACACATTACTCAGCAAACTATCAACACCGACACATCCCCTTTGTGTAATTTCCCTTTCACTCTCAAGTCCACTGTCTTTGACTTTCCCTCTACCTCTCCCTCTGAGAGAGAACAGACTGGTGGCAGGGGGTACTACCTCTCCCTCTGAGAGAGAGCAGACTGGTGGCAGGGGGTACTACCTCTCCCTCTGAGAGAGAGCAGACTGGTGGCAGGGGGTACTACCTCTCCCTCTGAGAGAGAGCAGACTGGTGGCAGGGGGTACTACCTCTCCCTCTGAGAGAGAGCAGACTGGTGGCAGGGGGTACTACCTCTCTCTCTGAGAGAGAGCAGACTGGTGGCAGGGGGTACTACCTCTCCCTCTGAGAGAGAGCAGACTGGTGGCAGGGGGTACTACCTCTCCCTCTGAGAGAGAGCAGACTGGTGGCAGGGGGTACTACCTCTCCCTCTGAGAGAGAGCAGACTGGTGGCAGGGGGTACTACCTCTCCCTCTGAGAGAGAGCAGACTGGTGGCAGGGGGTACTACCTCTCCCTCTGAGAGAGAGCAGACTGGTGGCAGGGGGTACTACCTCTCCCTCTGAGAGAGCAGACTGGTGGCAGGGGGTACTACCTCTCCCTCTGAGAGAGAGCAGACTGGTGGCAGGGGGTACTACCTCTCCCTCTGAGAGAGAGCAGACTGGTGGCAGGGGTACTACCTCTCCCTCTGAGAGAGAGCAGACTGGTGGCAGGGGGTACTACCTCTCCCTCTGAGAGAGAGCAGACTGGTGGCAGGGGTACTACCTCTCCCTCTGAGAGAGAGCAGACTGGTGGCAGGGGGTACTACCTCTCCCTCTGAGAGAGAGCAGACTGGTGGCAGGGGGTACTACCTCTCCCTCTGAGAGAGCAGACTGGTGGCAGGGGGTACTACCTCTCCCTCTGAGAGAGAGCAGACTGGTGGCAGGGGTACTACCTCTCCCTCTGAGAGAGCAGACTGGTGGCAGGGGGTACTACCTCTCCCTCTGAGAGAGAGCAGACTGGTGGCAGGGGTACTACCTCTCCCTCTGAGAGAGAGCAGACTGGTGGCAGGGGGTACTACCTCCCTCTGAGAGAGAGCAGACTGGTGGCAGGGGGTACTACCTCTCCCTCTGAGAGAGAGCAGACTGGTGGCAGGGGGTACTACCTCTCCCTCTGAGAGAGAGCAGACTGGTGGCAGGGGGGTACTACCTCTCCCTCTGAGAGAGAGCAGACTGGTGGCAGGGGGTACTACCTCTCCCTCTGAGAGAGAGCAGACTGGTGGCAGGGGTACTACCTCTCCCTCTGAGAGAGAGCAGACTGGTGGCAGGGGTACTACCTCTCCCTCTGAGAGAGAGCAGACTGGTGGCAGGGGGTACTACCTCTCCCTCTGAGAGAGAGCAGACTGGTGGCAGGGGGTACTACCTCTCCCTCTGAGAGAGAGCAGACTGGTGGCAGGGGGTACTACCTCTCCCTCTGAGAGAGAGCAGACTGGTGGCAGGGGGTACTACCTCTCCCTCTGAGAGAGAGCAGACTGGTGGCAGGGGGTACTACCTCTCCCTCTGAGAGAGAGCAGACTGGTGGCAGGGGGTACTACCTCTCCCTCTGAGAGAGAGAGCAGACTGGTGGCAGGGGTACTACCTCTCCCTCTGAGAGAGAGCAGACTGGTGGCAGGGGTACTACCTCTCCCTCTGAGAGAGCAGACTGGTGGCAGGGGGTACTACCTCTCCCTCTGAGAGAGAGCAGACTGGTGGCAGGGGGTACTACCTCTCCCTCTGAGAGAGAGCAGACTGGTGGCAGGGGTACTACCTCTCCCTCTGAGAGAGAGCAGACTGGTGGCAGGGGGTACTACCTCTCCCTCTGAGAGAGAGCAGACTGGTGGCAGGGGGTACTACCTCTCCCTCTGAGAGAGAGCAGACTGGTGGCAGGGGGTACTACCCCTCCCTCTGAGAGAGCTGAGACTTTGGTAGGAGCTATTTAGCAAGCCTTACTAGGCAAAGATGTGCAAATATATCCCATACCACACACACACACACACAGAGAGAGAGAGATAGACAGACTCATTACCATGGTGTCGTGTAAACCCTAATGAGGGTTCACTACTCAGTTTAGAGAGATCGACAGACTCATTACCGTGGTGTCGTGTAAACCCTAATGAGGGTTCACTACTGAGTTTAGAGAGATCAACACCAGTCGAGTTTTCTCTCCTCTACAGGATTGGAATCATTACACTGATATGGTCTGTCTCACACACACACACACACACACACACACACACACACACACACACACACACACACACACACACACACACACACACACACACACACACACACACACACACACACACATACAACATACTCATCGAAGCCTCCCCACCCTCCAATAACTTTTCCTAACCTTCGGCCGGCCCACAACCTCCACCTAAGAGAACGAGAGAGAGATCCCGAAAGGGGGGGGGATACAGATAGACAGGGGTTAAGAGAGATGGAGAGGAGAGAGGAGAGAGGAGAAAGGAGAGAGGAGAGATAGAAAGGAGAGAGGAGAGAGATAGAGAGGAGAGAGATAGAGAGGAGAGAGGAGAGAGGAGAGAGATAGAGAGGAGAGAGGAGAGAGATAGAGAGGAGAGAGGAGAGAGATAGAGAGGAGATAGATAGAGAGGAGAGAGGAGAGAGATAGAGAGGAGAGAGGAGAGAGATAGAGAGGAGAGAGGAGAGAGATAGAGAGGAGAGAGATAGAGAGGAGAGAGGAGAGAGATAGAGAGGAGAGAGGAGAGAGGAGAGAGATAGAGAGGAGAGAGGAGAGAGGAGAGAGATAGAGAGATGAGAGAGGAGAGAGGAGAGAGATAGAGAGGAGAGAGGAGAGAGGAGAGAGATAGAGAGGAGAGAGGAGAGAGGAGAGAGGAGAGAGGAGAGAGATAGAGAGGAGAGAGGAGAGAGATAGAGAGAGAGATAGAGAGGAGAGAGGAGAGAGGAGAGAGATAGAGAGGAGAGAGGAGAGAGGAGAGAGGAGAGAGGAGAGAGGAGAGAGGAGAGAGAGGAGAGAGGAGAGAGGAGAGAGAGAGAGAGGAGAGAGGAGAGAGATAGAGAGGAGAGAGGAGAGAGGATAGAGAGGAGAGAGGAGAGAGGAGAGAGGAGAGAGGAGAGAGGAGAGAGGAGAGAGATAGAGAGGAGAGAGGAGAGAGGAGAGAGAGAGAGAGGAGAGAGAGAGAGAGAGAGAGAGAGAGAGGGGTTTAAAGTGAAGGATTAATGAGTGAATGTGGAAGAGACAGAACCTGAGGGAGGCTAAGAGAACGAGGGATGTGGTTGGGATGAAAAGAGGGATAGGATAAGGACAGATATAGAGAGAACCCATAGGGACAGGTTATATATCCTGGTGGTATCTAGTTTAGAGCGTCTCATTGAGTTTTACAGTGTCTCCCAAACACCTCTCATATTGTCCACACACACACACACACACACACACACACACACACACACACACACACACACACACACACACACACACACACACACACACACACACACACACACACACACACACACAGAGAGAGAGAGATAGATAGATAGATAGATAGATAGATAGATAGATAGATAGATAGATAGATAGATAGATAGATAGAGAGAGAGAGAGAGAGAGAGAGAGAGAGAGAGAGAGAGAGAGAGAGAGAGAGAGAGAGAGAGAGAGATAGATAGATAGATAGATAGATAGATAGATAGATAGATAGATAGATAGATAGATAGATAGATAGATAGATAGATAGATAGATAGAGAGAGAGAGATAGAGAGAGAGATAGATAGAGAGATAGATAGAGAGATAGATAGATAGATAGATAGATAGATAGATAGACAGACTCATCACCGTTGTGTAGTGTAAACTCTAATGAGGGTTCACTACTGAGTTTAGAGAGATCGACAGCAGTCTGAGTTTTCTCTTCTCTATAGGATTGGAATCATTATACTGGTATGGTCTGTGTTTCACACACACACACACACACACACACACACACACACACACACACACACACACACACACACACACACACACACACACACACACACACACACACACACACACACACACACACACACACACACACACACACACACACACACACAGTCTCGGAGGACTTCTAAGGCTGACAGCAGTGACTTACATGGAGAGGTGCATCTAATGGCAACGTAATGAGACCACCAGAGCTGTCGTCCACAGAGCCGTGTGGTGTGTGTGTTGGGTGGATTTTGTCTAAATGATGTGTGTATTGGGTGGATTTTGTCTAAATGATGTGTGTATTGGGTGGATTTTGTCTAAATGATGTGTGTATTGGGTGGATTTTGTCTAAATGATGTGTGTGTTGGGTGGATTTTGTCTAAATGATGTGCGTATTGGGTGGATTTTGTCTAAATGATGTGTGTGTTGGGTGGATTTTGTCTAAATGATGTGTGTGTTGGGTGGATTTTGTCTAAATGATGTGTGTGTTGGGTGGATTTTGTGTGTGTTGGGTGGATTTTGTCTAAATGATGTGTGTGTTGGGTGGATTTTGTCTAAATGATGTGCGTATTGGGTGGATTTTGTCTAAATGATGTGTGTGTTGGGTGGATTTTGTCTAAATGATGTGTGTGTTGGGTGGATTTTGTCTAAATGATGTGTGTGTTGGGTGGATTTTGTCTAAATGATGTGCGTATTGGGTGGATTTTGTCTAAATGATGTGTGTGTTGGGTGGATTTTGTCTAAATGATGTGTGTGTTGGGTGGATTTTGTCTAAATGATGTGTGTGTTGGGTGGATTTTGTCTAAATGATGTGTGTGTTGGGTGGATTTTGTCTAAATGATGTGTGTTTTTGTGGACTAATGAGTCTCCTCCACTCCCTCTTTCAGCAGCATCTCCCTAATGCCACACTGTCTCAACTATCTCTCTCTGTTCTCCTGTCTATTCTCTCACCCTGTCTCCATCTCTCTCTCTCTCTTTCTCTCCCTCTCTGTCTTTTTCTTGTGTGTTGCCGTGGTAACAGGCTGTGCGGGGGCACATCGCACCCGTCTCACTCTGCCCACCGCTTACCAGAGGAGAGAAGAAAAAAAAAACGAAAGAGAGAAAGAGAGCGAGAGAGGAGGGGAGAGATTGCAACAATACATTGGTTTTTACTGACACTTTTTAGAGCGCCAATGTCAACCTCCATCACACAGCCTGATTCTGCCAATAGAAAACAGAAAGCATTGGTCAATCATGGGGAAATTGCGTCCATTCTCTTTGAATGCAGTTAGTTCAGGACAGAAGAGCCATTTATATTCATTCATTCATTGAATTTCAATTTACTTCCTGAATTAATGGAGTTGAAATGGAATTAACCTTAACCCATGTTAGCATATCCAGTCCCAAGGAAGAGAGGAGTGAGAGAGAATGAGAGAGAGAGAGAGAGTGAGTGAGAGAGAGGGATTGATAGAGTGATAGCAAAGTTATCAGTCTGAAAGGAGAAAGCCTAACCAGGGGAAATCCTTTACAGCTGATCTGTTTACTGATCCAACACAGACCAAACTAACAGATTCATCTCACAAAAAGCACAGCCACATAAATGTGAGTAGAAACGGAAGAATGGGCACACACACACACACACGCACACACACACACACACACACACACACACACACACACACACACACACACACACACACACACACACACACACACACACACACACACACACACACACACACACACACACACACACACACACACGTTTTCGCTCAAATCCTCTCTAATACCAAGCACTTTCTGTGGGAATGCTTTAAGAGGATAAGGCCATTCCCTGGGAGAGCAAAAAACAGGATGTGTGTGTGTGTGTGTGTGTGTGTGTGTGTGTGTGTGTGTGTGTGTGTGTGTGTGTGTGTGTGTGTGTGTGTGTGTGTGTGTGTGTGTGTGTGTGTGTGTGTGTGTGTGTGTGTGTGTGTGTGTGTGTGTGTGTGTGTGTGTGCGTGCGTGCGTGTGCGTGCGTGTGTGTGTGTGTTGTAGTGTCCCACACGTCTGCCCTAGATATGGAAAACCTCTCCATTTCCAGTCGGGAGGGGCTGTGGAATACCATGACATTCCCTTCACCGCCCTCGTTCTTTCATCCTTCCTCTCTTGATATCGTCACTAACCACTGTGAGACCTGTGTTACTCTCCCTATAGAGAGAAGGAGAGCACCCTTCAGAGTGTGGGGGGTGAGACACTTTTTAGAGTGAGAGAGTAACGGAGATAAACTCAGCAAAAAAAGAAACGTCCTCTCACTGTCAACTGCATTTATTTTCAGCAAATTTAATATGTGTAAATATTTGTATAAACACAACAAGATTCAACAACTGAGACATAAAGTGAACAAGTTCTACAGACATGTGACTAACAGAAATTGAATAATGTGTCCCTGAACAAAGGGGGGTGGGTCAAAAATCAAAAGTAACAGTCAGTATCTGGTGTGGCCACCAGCTGCATTAAGTACTGCAGTGCATCTCCTCCTCATGGACTGCACCAGATTTGCCAGTTCTTGCTGTGCGATGTTACCCCACTCTTCCACCAAGGCACCTGCAAGTTCCCGGACATTTCGGGGGGAATGGCCCTAGCCCTCACCCTCCAATCCAACAGGTGCCAGACCTGCTCAATGGGATTGAGATCTGGGCTCTTCGCTGGCCATGGCAGAACACTGACATTCCTGTTTTGCAAGAAATCACACACAGAATGAGCAGCATGGCTGGTGGCATTGTTATGCTGGAGGGTCATGTCAGGATGAGCCTGCAGGAAGGGTACCACATGAGGGAGGAGGATGTCTTCCCTGTAACGCACAGCGTTGTCATCGGACAAGCTCAGTCCGATGATGCTGTGACACACCGCCCCAGACCATGACGATCCCGTTCCAGAGTACAGGCCTCTGTGTAACGCTCAGTACTTCGACAATAGATGCGAATCTGACCATCACCCCTGGTGAGACAAAACCGAGACTCGTCAATGAAGGGCACTTTTTGCCAGTCCTGTCTGGTTCAGCGACAGTGGGTTTGTGCCCATAGGCAACGTTGTTGCCGGTGATGTCTGGTGAGGACCTGCCATACAACAGGCCTAGAAGCCCTCA
Organism: Oncorhynchus gorbuscha; assembly: GCF_021184085.1. Taxonomy (NCBI): domain Eukaryota; kingdom Metazoa; phylum Chordata; class Actinopteri; order Salmoniformes; family Salmonidae; genus Oncorhynchus; species Oncorhynchus gorbuscha. Next base: position 21,096 of record NW_025745180.1, read on the forward strand.
GTCCAGCCTCTCTCAGCCTATTGCAGACAGTATGAGCACAAATGGAGGGATTGTGCGTTCCTGGTGTAACTCGGGCAGTTGTTGTTGCCACCCTGTACCTGTCCCGCAGATGTGATGTTCGGATGTACCGATCCTGTGAGGGTGTTGTTACGATCAGCTGTCCGTCCTGTCTTCCTGCAGCGCTGTCTTAGGCGTCTCACAGTACGGACATTGCCACATCTGCTGTCCTCATGCCTCCTTGCAGCATGCCTAAGGCACGTTCACGCAGATGAGCAGGGACCCTGGGTATCCTTCTTTTGGTGTTTTTCAGAGTCAGTAGAAGGGCCTCTTTAGTGTCCTAAGTTTTCATAACTATGACCTTAATTGCCTACCGACTTTAAGCTGTTAGTGTCTTAACGACGTTCCACATTGCTTTTTTTGCTGTGTTTAAAATGACTGACCTTAAGAATGACAGAGGTAAGGAAGGACAGAGGTAATGAATGACAGAGGTAAGGAAGGACAGACGTAGGAAATGACAGAGGTAGGAAATGACAGAGGTAGGAAATGACAGAGGTAGGGAAGGACAGAGGTAGGGAAGGACAGAGGTAGGGAAGGACAGAGGTAGGGAAAGACAGAGGTATGGAAAGACAGAGGTAGGGAAAGACAGAGGTAGGGAAGGACAGAGGTAGGGAAGGACAGAGGTAGGGAAAGACAGAGGTATGGAAAGACAGAGGTAGGGAAGGACAGAGGTAGGGAAGGACATAGGTAGGGAAGGACAGAGGTAGGGAAGGACAGAGGTAGAGAAGGGCAGAGGTAGGGAAGGACAGAGGTAGGTAAGGACAGAGGTAGGGAAGGACAGAGGTAGGGAAGGACAGAGGTAGGGAAGAGCGAGAGCGAGAGAGAGAGACGAGCGAGAGAGAGAGAGACGAGCGAGAGCGAGAGAGAGAGAGAGAGAGAGAGAGAGAGAGAGAGAGAGAGAGAGAGAGAGAGAGAGAGAGAGAGAGAGCGAGAGCGAGAGTGAAAGAGAGAGAGAGAGAGAGAGAGAGAGAGAGAGAGAGAGAGAGAGAGAGAGAGAGAGAGAGAGAGAGAGAATACTGCTCCAGACCCGAAGTCTGTTTGAATGTGAACAGCAAGGTCTCTGCTTAATCAATAGAAAGATAAAACACACGCTGCACTCAGATCAGATCATACAGCGGGAGGGAAGTCCGAATCCCACCGAAGGTTGAACAGAAACTGTTCTACAATAAGATTTATTTAACAGGGGAAAATATTGATGCATCAGTTGCCCTGGAGGCTAAGTGAAGTGAGTTTCCTCTCTAAAATAATACAATTATTAAGTTAAGATAACTCTGTCATGCTTGAACTTAACATATTCATATTGTCTTTTTGGCCGTGTTCAGTCCTGATAGAAAAATTCCAACTGGAGAATTTAGTATCCCAATGAACCCCTAGTCCTTGATGCATTCATGAAGGTCTGACGGGGAGAACAACTATCACATCTACATCTTAATGAAATCCCAAGGGTTATGGGGAAACGGCTGTGGTTTGCCATCCGATGGTATTCCGTTTACTGCCCTGGAGCAGGTTGTGTGAGTATTGGCATGTGTTCTATTCCCAAGGGATTAAAAGCCAACCAAAAATAACCATAATAATATTCATTTGCTGCCGTCCTAAAAGCCAGAGGGAAAATGAGCCTCTAGAGGACCAACATGGAGATGAAATCCTTCAACTATTCTCTCAGTACCTCCAGTAGAAACACTATTCTCTCTTCACCTACAGTAGAAACACTATTCTCTCAGTACCTCCGGTAGAAACACTATTCTCTCAGTACCTCCAGGAGAAACACTATTCTCTTAGTACCTCCAGTAGAAACACTATTCTCTCAGTACCTCCAGTAGAATCACTATTCTCTCAGTACCTCTAGTAGAAACACTATTCTTCTCCAGTAGAAACACTATTCTCTCAGTACCTCCAGTAGAAACACTATTCTCTCAGTACGGTAGAAACACTATTCTCTCAGTACCTCCAGTAGAAACACTATTCTCTCAGTACCTCCGGTAGAAACACTATTCTCTCAGTACCTCCAGTAGAAACACTATTCTCTCAGTACCTCCAGTAGAAACACTATTCTCTCAGCACCTCCAGTAGAAACACTATTCTCTCAGTACCTCCAGTAGAAACACTATTCTCTCAGTACCTCCGGTAGAAACACTATTCTCTCAGTACCTCCAGTAGAAACACTATTCTCTCAGTACCTCCAGTAGAAACACTATTCTCTTAGTACCTCCAGTAGAAACACTATTCTCTCAGTACCTCCAGTAGAATCACTATTCTCTCAGTACCTCCAGTAGAAACACTATTCTCTCTTCACCTCCAGTAGAAACACTATTCTCTCAGTACCTCCAGTAGAAACACTATTCTCTTAGTACCTCCAGTAGAAACACTATTCTCTCAGTACCTCCAGTAGAAACACTATTCTTCAGTACCTCAGAATCACTATTCTCCTCTCAGTAGAAACACTATTCTCTCTTCACCTCCAGTAGAAACACTATTCTCTCAGTACCTCCAGTAGAAACACTATTCTCTCAGTACCTCCGGTAGAAACACTATTCTCTCAGTACCTCCAGTAGAAACACTATTCTCTCAGTACCTCCAGTAGAAACACTATTCTCTCAGCACCTCCAGTAGAAACACTATTCTCTCAGCACCTCCAGTAGAAAGAGATTCCACACACACACACACACACACACACACACACACACACACACACACACACACACACACACACACACACACACACACACACACACACACACACACACACACACCGTGTACAAATCTATTAATATACCATGCCCTCTACCAGAAAATCTAGAAACATCAACTTAGTGGGGATACCCCCCCCCCCCCCCCGTCTCTCTCTCTCATTCTCAGGGGAACATCTGTACTGTAATAAACCTCTGTGAATACTAAACTTCATTTGTACTTTAACTATTTGCGCATCATTATAACCCTGTACATAGCCATAATATGACATTTGAAATGTGTCACTTCCTTTGAAACTTGTGAGTGTAATGTTTACTGTTCATTTTTATTGTTTATTTCACTTTTTTATTATCTATATTATCTATAAACATGTTTCCATTGCCATTAAAGCCCTTTGAATTGAATTTATTTAAATTGAGAGAGAGAGATGGGGGAGAGAGAGAGAGAGAGAGAGAGAGAGAGAGAGAGAGAGAGAGAGAGAGAGAGAGAGAGAGAGAGAGAGAGAGGTAGTGTAGTTATAGTGTGAGCTATAAGTTCAGGTCTGTTTGCCCTCAGAGGGGGGTCATAAAGAACCTGAGGCCCTCGATTGATCTCATAAACTTTACAGATGAGAGAGATGAGACCGCATCACAGGGGACCGATAACACACACACACACACATTCTCTCTCTATATATATTTATCTCTCTCTCCTACATCTCCTACATCTCTCTCTCCTACACAAACACACACACATACACACACAGCCACCATCTCACTCCCTCTGTCTCACTCTCACTCTCCCTCCCTCTCTGTCTCTCTCTCTCACTCCCTCCCTCTCTGTCTCTCACTCTCACTCTCTCAATTCAATTCAATTTGCTTTATTGGCATGACGTAACAATGTACTTTTGCCAAAGCTTATTTTGGATATTTACAATGTGAAAAATAATGAGAATCAAAATTGTCAACGGGACAACAGTAACAACAATAACCAAGGGTCAAAATAACTATACATTGAACAATAACAATAAGCACAGTAGAGTACATGTGCAGGTTGATTGGTCTGTCTGTCTGTCTGTCTCTCTCTCTCTCTCTCTCTCTCTCTCTCTCTCTCTCTCTCTCTCTCTCTCTCTCTCTCTCTCTCTCTCTCCCTCTCTCTCTCTGTCTCTCTCTCTCTCTCTC
>NW_025745180.1:27500-54383 GCF_021184085.1 Oncorhynchus gorbuscha
ATATAGAACATGTGTTGTAGGCTACAGTCAGAGACGGAATGATTCTTTGACTGGGGGGTGCAGATTCATTTTGGCAGATGTAAATATGTTTCTGCTAATAATTTCCAACATTTTAGTAGGCTATTTGTTATTCAACTTGTCTATATTTAGATACATGCAGCATCTTTTGTGTCATTATATGTTGCCCTAGAAGACTACATAAACCCTTTCTCACCAGAATAGTGTCATTGATCGATAGAATTGAATGCTTCAATCTAGTTAACATCTGTCATCTCTGCTTCTTTCACAGCGCAAAGATGTTTAGGGACCGGGAGAAAATGCGATAGGCTAACAACAAACGGGAAAGATTTTCTGTGCAAAATAAATAATAATAATAATAATAATAATATATGCCGTTTAGCAGACGCTTTTATCCAAAGCGACTTACAGTCATGTGTGCATACATTCTACGTATGGGTGGTCCCGGGAATCGAACCCACTACCCTGGCGTTACAAGCGCCATGCTCTACCAACTGAGCTACAGAAGGACCACATCCAAATGACATCAGTTTGACCAGTTGTAAGGAAATACAAAGCTGTGAAAACGACCCAACATGTTTCTGATCAGATTTCAGGTCGACTTGGATCCATATTTGATGTGTTTGAAATACTAACAGTTTTTATGATGTTGATAAAGAAAGCATCTTTACAGACGGTCCCTAACTGCACATTCACGTTCTCTGAAGATGCTGAACGAAATCATATTCCTCCACTCCTGTTCCTGAGTCAAGATTTAGCCTACAGTTGGTGTATCCTTTTCCTGCAGGAAATGCTTCATTCTGCAGGAGTTAATATTAAGGCTATGTGAGAGTTTATCAACCTACAGTCAGTGTCCAGATTTCAGTTTCCATTTAAGCCATCTGAACAGTGGGCTACAGTTCTCTTGACGTGCAACAGGCCTATTTGAAGTCCTGTGTTGTGACTGTTGAATTTGTACAGAGCCTCACAATCATCACATCACTATACTGCTATCATCCTCTTCTACCACTTCACCTACTCTTTCCCAAACATTACTTTTCTGGTCCTGGTTTCTGGTCCTGCCTTCTCATTATTTTCAACTCTCCATTTCACAGCTTATCTCTTATTGAATTAAACTCCGACATTGTTCTTTTTTCCTCCGTGGATCAATGTTAACTTCTCCTGCCCGTTTTCTGCCCATTCCCAAAATCATTATTTGCCGATTGGCTGTGTCGGCTATTTGCCACGCATACAGTTAACCCCTAAAGGTTAGGTTTAGTACTAATACCAGACAGACTAAAATAATTAAAGAAAAACCTCAATGTAGCCTATAGATATAAATTGCACAAGAATGATACATTTCTGGATTTTTTAAAGGTATTATTTTCTCTTTATTCAACCCGCCTGTCACATTCTGACCTTAGTTCCTTCGTTTTGTCTTTCTTTTAGTGTGATCAGGGCGTGAGTTGGGGTGGGCAGTCTATGTTCCTTTTTCTATGATTTGGGATTTCTGTGTTTGGCCTGCTATGGTTCTCAATCAAAGGCAGCTGTCAATCGTTGTCCCTGATTGAGAACCATACTTAGATAGCCTGTTGTCACGCCTGAGTTGTGGGTGATTATTTTGCGTGTCAGTGTTTGTGTCACACGGGACTGTTTCGTTCTTTCACGTTGTTATTTTGTAGTGTTCAGTTGTACATATTTAAATGGACACTTACCACGCTGCAAATTGGTCCGATATCTCTTACTCCTGGTCAGAAGAAGAGGACGAGCGTTACACTGCCCTCCCATAAGATACTGTATAACAGCAGGGACTGCAAGTTAGGAGTCAACCCGCGCATCACTAGTGTGTGTGTGTGTGTGTGTGTGTGTGTGTGTGTGTGTGTGTGTGTGTGTGTGTGTGTGTGTGTGTGTGTGTGTGTGTGTGTGTTCTTCCGAGTGTTTATTTTAGGGTTGCAAAGGGAGGTTATATTACTGGAAACTTTTAAAGTTTACCAGTAAACTACCAGAATTGTTGTGTATCTTTCAAGGATTTTATGTAACCTGTCACACGATGTCTAGTGGACCTTTTTGTACTTCAGATTAAGTGTCTAAGAGTCTCTGGCCTTATCGCATGATAATTTGGGGTGGCAGAGTAGCCTAGTGGTTAGAGGCAGGGAGCCTAGTGGTTAGAGACAGGGAGCCTAGTGGTTAGAGGCAGGGAGCCTAGTGGTTAGAGGCAGGAGCCTAGTGGTTAGAGGCAGGAGCCTAGTGGTTAGAGGCAGGGAGCCTAGTGGTTAGAGGCAGGAGAGTGGTTAGAGGCAGGAGCCTAGTGGTTAGAGGCAGGGAGCCTAGTGGTTAGAGGCAGGGAGCCTAGTGGTTAGAGGCAGGGAGCCTAGTGGTTAGAGGCAGGAGCCTAGTGGTTAGAGGCAGGGAGCCTAGTGGTTAGAGGCAGGTAGCCTAGTGGTTAGAGGCAGGTAGCCTAGTGGTTAGAAGCAGGTAGCCTAGTGGTTAGAGACAGGGAGCCTAGTGGTTAGAGCATTAGGCCAGTAACCGAAAGGTTGCTAGATTGAATCCCCAAGGTAGAAATCTGTTGTTCTGCCCCTGAACAAGGCATTTAACCCACTGTTCCTAGGCCGTCATTGTAAATAAGAATATGTTCTGAAATTACTTGCCTGGTTAAATAAAAACTTTTAAAAATTGAAAATAGAATGATGAAGCTGTAAAACATCCTTAATATAAACCATCAACTAGTGACAACATCAAAACTATGAAATAACACATATGGAGTCATGTAGTAACCAAATAAGTGTTAAACAAATCCAAATATATTTTATATTTGAGATTCTTCAAAGTAGCCACCCTTTACCTTGATGACAGCTTTGCACACTTTTGGCATTCTCTCAACCAGCTGCATGAGGTAGTCACCTGGAATGCATTTCACTTAACAAGTGTGCCTTGTTAAAAGCTCATTTGTGGAATTTCTTTCCTTCTTAAGGCATTTGAGCCAATCAGTTTTGATGTGACAAGGTAGGGGTGGTATACAGGAGCCCTATTTGGTAAAAGACCAAGTCCATATTATGGCAAGAACAGCTTAAATATCCAAAGCAAAACGACAGTCCATCATTACTTTAAGACATGAAGGTCAGTCAATATGGAATATGTCAAGAACTTTGAAAGTTTCTTCAAGTGCAGTCGCAAAAACCATCAAGCGCTAATGATGAAACTGGCTCTCATGAGGACCGCCACAGGAAAGGAAGACCCAGAGTTACCTCTGCTGCAGAGGATAATTTGATTAGAGTTACCAGCCTCAAAAATTGCAGCCTAAATAAATGCTTCACAGAGTTCAAGTAACACACATCTCAACATCAACTGATCAGACGAGACTGCATGAATCAGGCCTTTATGGTCGAATTGCTACAAAGAAACCACTACTAGAGGACACCGATAAGAAGAAGAGACTTGCTTGGGCCAAAAAACACAAGCAATGGACATTCGACCAGTGGAAATCTGTCCTTGGTCTGATGAGTCCAAATTTGAGATTTTTGGTCTTTGTGAGACACAGAGTAGGTGAACGGATGATCTCCGCAAGTGTGGTTCCCACCATGAAGCATGGGGGAGGAGGTGTGATGGTGTGGGTGTGCTTTGCTGGTGTGAGGTTGGTTTGCTGTCTGTGATTTATTTAGAATTCAAGGCACATTTAACCAGCTTGGCTACCACAGCATTCCGCAGCAACACGCCATCCTATCTGCTTTGTGATTAGTGGGTCTATCATTTGTTTTTCAATAGGACAATGACCCAATACACCTCCAGGCAGTGTAAGGGCTATTTGACCAATAAGGCGAATGATGGAGTGCTGCATCAGATGACCTGGCCTCCACAATCACCCGACCTCAACCAAATTAAGATGGTTTGGGATAAGTTGGATCAAGAGTGTACAAAGCTGTCATCAAGGCAAAGGGTGGCTACTTTGACGAATCTAAAATCTAAACTATATTTTGATTTGTTTAACACTTTTTGCCTACTACAGTACATGATCCCATCTATGTTATTTCATAGTTTTGATGTTGTCACGAGTTGATGGTTTATCTATTATTCTACAATGTAGAAAATATAAAAAATTAGGTGTTAGGGTAGGTGTGTACAAACTTTAGACTGGTACTGTATATATATATATTTTCTTTTACACACATTTATTTATTTTATTAGGTCAGTACGTATTTGTTGTCAATGTTTTGATGTCAAACTGCTGGCAGTTGTACGTAAAGTAAATAGTTGGAAAAGTAGCTGCAGAGTTCTAGCCGTTGGTAGAGCATGGCGCCTATACACAAAATGCATGACTGTGAGACGCTTTGGATAAAAGCGCAAATATTATAAAATAATGCCATTGTTGATTACATGCATTTTTTCATGAATTAGGCTATTTTCTCTTGAACCAAATGGTCTATCTACTAGAAACTTATTCAAGTATAAAATACAAAAGTTACGATAGATTGCCATAGATTTTCTGTTAATTACCCAAACTGCTGACGATTGAATTAACTTTGGTAAACTAGTGGTAGCTTTACAACCCCAGTTTATTTATAATGAATCACAGAATCCACTGCAGCCCAATGAGCCGTAACTCCTCAGGGCGTAGAAAACACAACACATACTGTACACACACACTACACACTGATGCAGTACACATACACACTGATGGAGTACACTACACACTGATGCAGTACACACTACACACTGATGGAGTACACATACACACTGATGCAGTACACACTACACACTGATGGAGTACACACTACACACTGATGCAGTACACACTACACACTGATGCAGTACACACTACACACTGATGGAGTACACATACACACTGATGCAGTACACATACACACTGATGCAGTACACACTACACACTGATGGAGTACACATACACACTGATGGAGTACACATACACACTGATGGAGTACACACTACACACTGATGCAGTACACACTACACACTGATGGAGTACACATACACACTGATGCAGTACACATACACACTGATGCAGTACACACTACACACTGATGGAGTACACATACACACAGATGGAGTACACATACACACTGATGGAGTACACATACACACTGATGGAGTACACATACACACTGATGCAGTACACACTACACACTGATGGAGTACACATACACACTGATGGAGTACACATACACACTGATGGAGTACACACTACACACTGATGGAGTACACATACACACTGATGGAGTACACATACACACTGATGGAGTACACATCCACACTGATGGAGTACACACTACACACTGATGGAGTACACATACACACTGATGGAGTACACATACACACTGATGGAGTACACACTACACACTGATGGAGTACACATACACACTGATGCAGTACACATACACACTGATGGAGTACACACTACACACTGATGGAGTACACATACACACTGATGGAGTACACACTACACACTGATGGACTACACATACACACTGATGGAGTACACACTACACACTGATGCATACACACATACATACACACTGATGGAGTACACACTACACACTGATGCAGTACACATACACACTGATGGAGTACACATACACACTGATGGAGTACACATACACACTGATGCAGTACACACTACACACTGATGGAGTACACATACACACTGATGGAGTACACATACACACTGATGGAGTACACACTACACACTGATGGAGTACACATACACACTGATGGAGTACACATACACACTGATGGAGTACACATCCACACTGATGGAGTACACACTACACACTGATGGAGTACACATACACACTGATGGAGTACACATACACACTGATGGAGTACACACTACACACTGATGGAGTACACATACACACTGATGAGTACACACTACACACTGATGGAGTACACATACACACTGATGGAGTACACATACACACTGATGGAGTACACACTACACACTGATGGAGACATACACACTGATGGTACACATACACACTGATGGAGTACACATACACACTGATACACACTGATGGAGTACACATACACACTGATGGAGTACACACTACACACTGATGGAATACACATACACACTGATGGAGTACACATACACTGACATACACACTGATGGAGTACACATACACACTGATGGAGTACACATACACACTGATGGAGTACACACTACACACTGATGGAGTACACATACACACTGATGGAGTACACACTACACACTGATGGAGTACACATACACACTGATGGAGTACACACTACACACTGATGGAGTACACACTACACACTGATGGAGTACACATACACACTGATGGAATACACATACACACTGATGCAGTACACATACACACTGATGGAGTACACACTACACACTGATGCAGTACACATACACACTGATGGAGTACACACTACACACTGATGGAGTACACACTACACACTGATGGAGTACACATACACACTGATGCAGTACACATACACACTGATGGAGTACACATACACACTGATGGAGTACACACATACACACTGATGGAGTACACACTGATGGAGTACACACTGATGGAGTACACACTACACACTGATGGAGTACACATACACACTGATGCAGTACACATACACACTGATGCAGTACACACTACACACTGATGGAGTACACATACACACAGATGGAGTACACATACACACTGATGGAGTACACATACACACTGATGGAGTACACATACACACTGATGCAGTACACACTACACACTGATGGAGTACACATACACACTGATGGAGTACACATACACACTGATGGAGTACACATACACTGATGGACATACACACTGATGGAGTACACATACACACTGATGGAGTACACATACACACTGATGGAGTACACATACACACTGATGGAGTACACACTACACACTGATGGAGTACACATACACACTGATGGAGTACACATACACACTGATGGAGTACACACTACACACTGATGGAGTACACATACACACTGATGCAGTACACATACACACTGATGGAGTACACACTACACACTGATGGAGTACACATACACACTGATGGAGTACACATACACACTGATGGAGTACACACTGATGAGTACACTACACACTGATGGAGTACACATACACACTGATGGAGTACACACTACACACTGATGCAGTACACACTACACACTGATGGAGTACACATACACACTGATGGAGTACACACTACACACTGATGGAGTACACATACACACTGATGGAGTACACATACACACTGATGGAGTACACATACACACTGATGGAGTACACATACACACTGATGGAGTACACATACACACTGATGGAGTACACACTACACACTGATGGAGTACACATACACACTGATGGAGTACACATACACACTGATGGAGTACACATACACACTGATGGAGTACACACTACACACTGATGGAGTACACATACACACTGATGGAGTACACATACACACTGATGGAGTACACACTACACACTGATGGAGTACACATACACACTGATGCAGTACACACTACACACTGATGGAGTACACATACACACTGATGGAGTACACACTACACACTGCACATACACACTGATGGAGTACACATACACACTGATGGAGTACACATACACACTGATGGAGTACACATACACACTGATGGAGTACACATACACACTGATGGAGTACACACTACACACTGATGGAATACACATACACACTGATGGAGTACACATACACACTGATGGAGTACACATACACACTGATGGAGTACACATACACACTGATGGAGTACACATACACACTGATGGAGTACACATACACACTGATGGAGTACACATACACACTGATGGAGTACACACTACACACTGATGGAGTACACATACACACTGATGGAGTACACACTACACACTGATGGAGTACACATACACACTGATGGAATACACATACACACTGATGGAGTACACATACACACTGATGGAGTACACACTACACACTGATGGAGTACACACACACACTGATGAGTACACATACACACTGATGGAGTACACACTACACACTGATGCAGTACACACTACACACTGATGGAGTACACATACACACTGATGCAGCAGTACACACTACACACTGATGGAGTACACATACACATACACACTGATGGAGTACACATACACACTGATGGAGTACACACTACACACTGATGCAGTACACACTACACACTGATGGAGTACACATACACACTGATGCAGTACACATACACACTGATGGAGTACACACTACACACTGATGGAGTACACATACACACTGATGGAGTACACATACACACTGATGGAGTACACATACACACTGATGGAGTACACATACACACTGATGCAGTACACATACACACTGATGGAGTACACATACACACTGATGGAGTACACATACACACTGATGGAGTACACACTACACACTGATGGAGTACACATACACACTGATGGAGTACACATACACACTGATGGAGTACACATACACACTGATGGAGTACACACTACACACTGATGGAGTACACATACACACTGATGGAGTACACATACACACTGATGGAGTACACACTACACACTGATGGAGTACACATACACACTGATGCAGTACACATACACACTGATGGAGTACACACTACACACTGATGGAGTACACATACACACTGATGGAGTACACACTACACACTGATGGACTACACATACACACTGATGGAGTACACACTACACACTGATGCAGTACACATACACACTGATGGAGTACACACTACACACTGATGCAGTACACATACACACTGATGGAGTACACATACACACTGATGGAGTACACATACACACTGATGCAGTACACACTACACACTGATGGAGTACACATACACACTGATGGAGTACACATACACACTGATGGAGTACACACTACACACTGATGGAGTACACATACACACTGATGGAGTACACATACACACTGATGGAGTACACATCCACACTGATGGAGTACACACTACACACTGATGGAGTACACATACACACTGATGGAGTACACATACACACTGATGGAGTACACACTACACACTGATGGAGTACACATACACACTGATGGAGTACACACTACACACTGATGGAGTACACATACACACTGATGGAGTACACATACACACTGATGGAGTACACATACACACTGATGGAGTACACATACACACTGATGGAGTACACATACACACTGATGGAGTACACATACACACTGATGGAGTACACACTACACACTGATGGAATACACATACACACTGATGGAGTACACATACACACTGATGGAGTACACATACACACTGATGGAGTACACATACACACTGATGGAGTACACACTACACACTGATGGAGTACACATACACACTGATGGAGTACACACTACACACTGATGGAGTACACATACACACTGATGGAGTACACACTACACCCTGATGGAGTACACACTACACACTGATGGAGTACACATACACACTGATGGAATACACATACACACTGATGGAGTACACATACACACTGATGGAGTACACACTACACACTGATGCAGTACACATACACACTGATGGAGTACACACTACACACTGATGGAGTACACACTACACACTGATGGAGTACACACTACACACTGATGGAGTACACACTACACACTGATGCAGTACACACTACACACTGATGGAGTACACACTACACACTGATGGAGTACACATACACACTGATGGAGTACACACTACACACTGATGGAGTACACATACACACTGATGGAGTACACATACACACTGATGGAGTACACACTACACACTGATGGAGTACACATACACACTGATGGAGTACACACTACACACTGATGGAGTACACATACACACTGATGGAGTACACACTACACACTGATGTAGTACACATACACACTGATGGAGTACACACTACACACTGATGCAGTACACATACACACTGATGGAGTACACATACACACTGATGGAGTACACATACACACTGATGCAGTACACACTACACACTGATGGAGTACACATACACACTGATGGAGTAACATACACACTGATGGAGTACACACTACACACTGATGGAGTACACATACACACTGATGGAGTACACATACATACTGATGGAGTACACATACACATGGAGTACACACTGATGGAGTACACATACACACTGATGGAGTACACATACACACTGATGGAGTACACATACACACTGATGGAGTACACATACACACTGATGGAGTACACATACACACTGATGGAGTACACATACACACTGATGCAGTACACACTACACACTGATGGAGTACACATACACACTAGTACACATACACACTGATGGAGTACACATACACACTGATGGAGTACACATACACACTGATGGAGTACACACTGATGGAGTACACATACACACTGATGGAGTACACACTGATGGATACACACTGATGGAGTACACATACACACTGATGGAGTACACATACACACTGATGGAATACACATACACACTGATGGAGTACACATACACACTGATGGAGTACACATACACACTGATGGAGTACACATACACACTGATGGAGTACACACTACACACTGATGGAGTACACATACACACTGATGGAGTACACATACACACTGATGGAGTACACACTACACACTGATGGAGTACACATACACACTGATGCAGTACACACTACACACTGATGGAGTACACATACACACTGATGGAGTACACACTACACACTGATGGAGTACACATACACACTGATGGAGTACACATACACACTGATGGAGTACACATACACACTGATGGAGTACACATACACACTGATGGAGTACACATACACACTGATGGAGTACACATACACACTGATGGAGTACACATACACACTGATGGAGTACACATACACACTGATGGAGTACACATACACACTGATACACATACACACTGATGGAGTACACATACACACTGATGGAGTACACATACACACTGATGGAGTACACACTACACACTGATGGAGTACACATACACACTGATGGAGTACACACTACACACTGATGGAGTACACATACACACTGATGGAGTACACATACACACTGATGGAGTACACACATACACACTGATGGAGTACACACTGATGGAGTACACATACACACTGATGGAATACACATACACACTGATGGAGTACACATACACACTGATGGAGTACACAACACACTGATGGAGTACACATACACACTGATGGAGTACACATACACACTGATGGAGTACACACTACACACTGATGGAGTACACACTACACACTGATGGAGTACACACTACACACTGATGGAGTACACACTACACACTGATGCAGTACACACTACACACTGATGGAGTACACACTACACACTGATGGAGTACACATACACACTGATGGAGTACACATACACACTGATGGAGTACACATACACACTGATGGAGTACACATACACACTGATGGAGTACACATACACACTGATGGAGTACACATACACACTGATGGAGTACACATACACACTGATGGAGTACACATACACACTGATGGAGTACACATACACATGATGGAGTACACATACACACTGATGGAGTACACATACACACTGATGGAGTACACATACACACTGATGGAGTACACATACACACTGATGGAGTACACATACACACTGATGGAGTACACACTACACACTGATGGAGTACACATACACACTGATGGAGTACACACTGATGGAGTACACACTACACACTGATGGAGTACACATACACACTGATGGACATACACACACAGTACACACACACTGATGGAGTACACATACACACTGATGGAGTACACACATACACACTGATGGAGTACACATACACACTGATGGAGTACACATACACACTGATGGAGTACACACTACACACTGATGGAATACACATACACACTGATGGAGTACACATACACACTGATGGAGTACACATACACACTGATGGAGTACACATACACACTGATGGAGTACACACACATACACACTGATGGAGTACACATACACACTGATGGAGTACACACACATACACACTGATGGAGTACACACTACACACTGATGGAGTACACATACACACTGATGCAGTACACACTACACACTGATGGAGTACACATACACACTGATGGAGTACACACTACACACTGATGGAGTACACATACACACTGATGGAGTACACATACACACTGATGGAGTACACATACACACTGATGGAGTACACATACACACTGATGGAGTACACACTACACACTGATGGAATACACATACACACTGATGGAGTACACACATACACACTGATGGAGTACACACTACACACTGATGGAGTACACATACACACTGATGGAGTACACACTACACACTGATGGAGTACACATACACACTGATGGAGTACACACTGATGGAGTACATACACACTGATGGAGTACACACTACACACTGATGGAGTACACATACACACTGATGGAGTACACATACACACTGATGGAGTACACATACACACACACTGATGGAGTACACATACACACTGATGGAGTACACATGACACACTGATGGAGTACACATACACACTGATGGAGTACACATACACACTGATGGAGTACACATACACACTGATGGAGTACACACTACACACTGATGCAGTACACATACACACTGATGGAGTACACATACACACTGATGGAGTACACATACACACTGATGGAGTACACACTACACACTGATGGAGTACACATACACACTGATGGAGTAACATACACACTGATGGAGTACACACTACACACTGATGGAGTACACATACACACTGATGGAGTACACTGATGGATACATACACACTGATGGAGTACACATCCACACTGATGGAGTACACACTACACACTGATGGAGTACACATACACACTGATGGAGTACACATACACACTGATGGAGTACACATACACACTGATGGAGTACACATACACACTGATGCAGTACACATACACACTGATGGAGTACACATACACACTGATGGAGTACACATACACACTGATGGAGTACACATACACACTGATGGAGTACACATACACACTGATGGAGTACACACTACATACACACTGATGGAGTACACATACACACTGATGGAGTACACATACACACTGATGGAATACACACATACACACTGATGGAGTACACATACACACTGATGGAGTACACACACATACACACTGATGGAGTACACATACACACTGATGGAGTACACACTACACACTGATGGAGTACACATACACACTGATGGAGTACACATACACACTGATGGAGTACACATACACACTGATGTACACACTACACACTGATGGAGTACACATACACACTGATGGAGTACACACTACACACTGATGGAGTACACATACACACTGATGGAGATGGAGTACACTACACACTGATGGAGTACACATACACACTGATGGAGTACACACTACACACTGATGGAGTACATACACACTGATGGAGTACACATACACACTGATGGAGTACACACTACACACTGATGGAGTACACATACACACTGATGGAGTACACATACACACTGATGATGGAGTACACATACACACTGATGGAGTACACATACACACTGATGGAGTACACATACACACTGATGGAGTACACATACACACTGATGGAGTACACATACACACTGATGGAGTACACATACACACTGATGGAGTACACATACACACTGATGGAGTACACA
Source organism: Oncorhynchus gorbuscha (assembly GCF_021184085.1). Lineage (NCBI taxonomy): Eukaryota > Metazoa > Chordata > Actinopteri > Salmoniformes > Salmonidae > Oncorhynchus > Oncorhynchus gorbuscha. The sequence continues at coordinate 41,315 of NW_025745180.1, forward strand.
CTACACACTGATGGAGTACACATACACACTGATGGAGTACATACACACTGATGGAGTACACATACACACTGATGGAGTACACATACACACTGATGGAGTACACATACACACTGATGGAGTACACATACACACTGATGGAGTACACACTACACACTGATGGAGTACACATACACACTGATGGAGTACACATACACACTGATGGAGTACACACTACACACTGATGGAGTACACATACACACTGATGGAGTACACATACACACTGATGGAGTACACACTACACACTGATGGATGGAGTACACATACACACTGATGGAGTACACATACACACTGATGGAGTACACATACACACTGATGGAGTACACATACACACTGATGGAGTACACACTACACACTGATGGAGTACACATACACACTGATGGAGTACACACTACACACTGATGGAGTACACATACACACTGATGGAGTACATACACACTGATGGAGTACACACTACACACTGATGGAGTACACATACACACTGATGGAGTACACATACACACTGATGGAGTACACATACACACTGATGGAGTACACATACACACTGATGGAGTACACACTACACACTGATGGAGTACACTACACACTGATGGAGTACACATACACACTGATGGAGTACACATACACACTGATGGAGTACACACTACACACTGATGGAGTACACATACACACTGATGGAGTACACACTACACACTGATGGAGTACACATACTACTGATGGACACTGATGGAGTACACATACACACTGATGGAATACACATACACACTGATGGAGTACACATACACACTGATGGAGTACACACTACACACTGATGCAGTACACATACACACTGATGGAGTACACACTACACACTGATGGAGTACACACTACACACTGATGGAGTACACACTGATACACTACACACTGATGGAGTACACATACACACTGATGCAGTACACACTACACACTGATGGAGTACACACTACACACTGATGGAGTACACATACACACTGATGGAGTACACACTACACACTGATGGAGTACACATACACACTGATGGAGTACACATACACACTGATGGAGTACACACTACACACTGATGGAGTACACATACACACTGATGGAGTACACACTACACACTGATGGAGTACACATACACACTGATGGAGTACACACTACACACTGATGGAGTACACATACACACTGATGGAGTACACACTACACACTGATGGAGTACACATACACACTGATGGAGTACACATACACACTGATGGAGTACACATACACACTGATGGAGTACACACTACACACTGATGGAGTACACATACACACTGATGGAGTAACATACACACTGATGGAGTACACATACACACTGATGGAGTACACATACACACTGATGGAGTACACATACACACTGATGGAGTACACATACACACTGATGGAGTACACATACACACTGATGGAGTACACATACACACTGATGGAGTACACATACACACTGATGGAGTACACACTACACACTGATGGAGTACACATACACACTGATGCAGTACACACTACACACTGATGGAGTACACATACACACTGATGGAGTACACATACACACTGATGGAGTACACATACACACTGATGGAGTACACATACACACACTGATGGAGTACACATACACACTGATGGAGTACACATACACACTGATGGAGTACACACTACACACTGATGGAGTACACATACACACTGATGGAGTACACATACACACTGATGGAGTACACATACACACTGATGGAGTACACATACACACTGATGGAGTACACACTACACACTGATGGAGTACACATACACACTGATGGAGTACACATACACACTGATGGAGTACACACTACACACTGATGGAGTACACATACACACTGATGGAGTACACACTACACACTGATGGAGTACACATACACACTGATGGAGTACACACTACACACTGATGGAGTACACATACACACTGATGGAGTACACATACACACTGATGGAGTACATACACACTGATGGAGTACACATACACACTGATGCAGTACACACTACACACTGATGGAGTACACATACACACTGATGGAGTACACATACACACTGATGGAGTACACATACACACTGATGGAGTACACATACACACTGATGGAGTACACATACACACTGATGGAGTACACATCCACACTGATGGAGTACACACTACACACTGATGGAGTACACATACACACTGGGATGGAGTACACACTACACACTGATGGAGTACACATACACACTGATGGAGTACACATACACACTGATGGAGTACACATACACACTGATGGAGTACACATACACACTGATGGAGTACACACTACACACTGATGGACATACACACTGATGGAGTACACATACACACTGATGGAGTACACATACACACTGATGGAGTACACATACACACTGATGGAGTACACACTACACACTGATGGAGTACACATACACACTGATGGAGTACACATACACACTGATGGAGTACACACTACACACTGATGGAGTACACATACACACTGATGGAGTACACATACACACTGATGGAGTACACATACACACTGATGGAGTACACACTACACACTGATGGAGTACACATACACACTGATGGAGTACACATACACACTGATGGAGTACACATACACACTGATGGAGTACATACACACTGATGGAGTACACATACACTGATACACACTGATGGAGTACACACTACACACTGATGGAGTACACATACACACTGATGGAGTACACACTACACACTGATGGAGTACACATACACACTGATGGAGTACACATACACACTGATGGAGTACACATACACACTGATGGAGTACACATACACACTGATGGAGTACACACTACACTGATGGATACACATACACACTGATGGAGTACACATACACACTGATGGAGTACACATACACACTGATGGAGTACACATACACACTGATGGAGTACACACTACACACTGATGGAGTACACATACACACTGATGGAGTACACATACACACTGATGGAGTACACTACACACTGATGGAGTACACATACACACTGATGCAGTACACACTACACACTGATGGAGTACACATACACACTGATGGAGTACACACTACACACTGATGGAGTACACATACACACTGATGGAGTACACATACACACTGATGGAGTACACATACACACTGATGGAGTACACATACACACTGATGGAGTACACACTACACACTGATGGAATACACATACACACTGATGGAGTACACATACACACTGATGGAGTACACATACACACTGATGGAGTACACATACACACTGATGGAGTACACACTACACACTGATGGAGTACACATACACACTGATGGAGTACACACTACACACTGATGGAGTACACATACACTCTGATGGAGTACACACTACACCCTGATGGAGTACACACTACACACTGATGGAGTACACACTACACACTGATGGAGTACACATACAAACTGATGGAATACACATACACACTGATGGAGTACACATACACACTGATGGAGTACACACTACACACTGATGCAGTACACATACACACTGATGGAGTACACACTACACACTGATGGAGTACACACTACACACTGATGGAGTACACACTACACACTGATGGAGTACACACTACACACTGATGGAGTACACACTACACACTGATGGAGTACACATACACACTGATGGAGTACACATACACACTGATGGAGTACACATACACACTGATGGAGTACACCTACACACTGATGGAGTACACATACACACTGATGGAGTACACATACACACTGATGGAGTACACACTACACACTGATGGAATACACATACACACTGATGGAGTACACATACACACTGATGGAGTACACATACACACTGATGGAGTACACATACACACTGATGGAGTACACACTACACACTGATGGAGTACACATACACACTGATGGAGTACACATACACACTGATGGAGTACACACTACACACTGATGGAGTACACATACACACTGATGCAGTACACACTACACACTGATGGAGTACACATACACACTGATGGAATACACACTACACACTGATGGAGTACACATACACACTGATGGAGTACACATACACACTGATGGAGTACACATACACACTGATGGAGTACACATACACACTGATGGAGTACACACTACACACTGATGGAGTACACATACACACTGATGGAGTACACATACACACTGATGGAGTACACATACACACTGATGGAGTACACATACACACTGATGGAGTACACACTACACACTGATGGAATACACATACACACTGATGGAGTACACATACACACTGATGGAGTACACATACACACTGATGGAGTACACATACACACTGATGGAGTACACACTACACACTGATGGAGTACACATACACACTGATGGAGTACACACTACACACTGATGGAGTACATACACTGATGCAGTACACATACACACTGATGGAGTACACATACACACTGATGGAGTACACATACACACTGATGGAGTACACACTACACACTGATGGAGTACACATACACACTGATGGAGTACACATACACACTGATGGAGTACACATACACACTGATGGAGTACACATACACACTGATGGAGTACACATACACACTGATGGAGTACACATACACACTGATGGAGTACACATACACACTGATGGAGTACACACTACACACTGATGGAGTACACATACACACTGATGGAGTACACACTACACACTGATGGAGTACACATACACACTGATGGAGTACACACTACACACTGATGTAGTACACATACACACTGATGGAGTACACACATACACACTGATGGAGTACACATACACACTGATGGAGTACACTGATGGAATACACATACACACTGATGGAGTACACATACACACTGATGGAGTACACACTGGAGTACATACACACTGATGGAGTACACATACACACTGATGGAGTACACATACACACTGATGGAGTACACACTGATGGAGTACACACTACACACTGATGGAGTACACATACACACTGATGGAGTACACATACACACTGATGGAGTACACATACACACTGATGGAGTACACATACACACTGATGTAGTACACATACACACTGATACACACTGATGGAGTACACATACACACTGATGGAGTACACATACACACTGATGGAGTACACATACACACTGATGGAGTACACACTACACACTGATGGAGTACACATACACACTGATGGAGTACACACTACACACTGATGGAGTACACATACACACTGATGGAGTACACATACACACTGATGGAGTACATACACACTGATGGAGTACACATACACACTGATGGAGTACACACTACACACTGATGGAGTACACATACACACTGATGGAGTACACATACACACTGATGGAGTACACACTACACTGATGGAGTACACACTGATGAGTACACACTACACACTGATGGAGTACACACTACACACTGATGGAGTACACATACACACTGATGGAGAGTACATACACACTGATGGAGTACACACACTGATGGAGTACACATACACACTGATGGAGTACACACTACACACTGATGGAGTACACATACACACTGATGGAGTACACATACACACTGATGGAGTACACATACACACTGATGGAGTACACACTACACACTGATGGAGTACACATACACATACACACTGATGGAGTACACACTACACACTGATGGAGTACACACTACACACTGATGGAGTACACACACACTGATGGAGTACACATACACACTGATGGAGTACACATACACACTGATGGAGTACACATACACACTGATGGAGTACACATACACACTGATGGAGTACACATACACACTGATGGAGTACACATACACACTGATGGAGTACACATACACACTGATGGAGTACACATACACACTGATGGAGTACATACACACTGATGGAGTACACATACACACTGTATACACTACACACACGATGGAGTACACATACACACTGATGGAGTACACATACACACTGATGGAGTACACATACACACTGATGGAGTACACACTACACACTGATGGAGTACACATACACACTGATGGAGTACACACTACACACTGATGGAGTACACATACACACTGATGGAGTACACATACACACTGATGGAGTACACATACACACTGATGGAGTACACATACACACTGATGGAGTACACACTACACACTGATGGAATACACATACACACTGATGGAGTACACATACACACTGATGGAGTACACACTACACACTGATGGAGTACACATACACACTGATGGAGTACACATACACACTGATGGAGTACACATACACACTGATGGAGTACACATACACACTGATGGAGTACACATACACACTGATGGAGTACACACTACACCTGATGGAGTACACACTACACACTGATGGAGTACACATACACACTGATGGAGTACACATACACACTGATGGAGTACACATACACACTGATGGAGTACACATACACACTGATGGAGTACACACTACACACTGATGGAGTACACACACATACACACTGATGGAGTACACACTACACACTGATGGAGTACACACTACACACTGATGGAGTACACATACACACTGATGGAGTACACACTACACACTGATGGAGTACACACTACACACTGATGGAGTACATACACACTGATGGAGTACACATACACACTGATGGAGTACACATACACACTGATGGAGTACACATACACACTGATGGAGTACACACACTACACACTGATGGAGTACACATACACACTGATGGAGTACACACTACACACTGATGGAATACACATACACACTGATGGAGTACACATACACACTGATGGAGTACACATACACACTGATGGAGTACACACACACATACACACTGATGGGTACACACTACACACTGATGGAGTACACATACACACTGATGGAGTACACATACACACTGATGGAGTACACATACACACTGATGGAGTACACATACACACTGATGGATGGACACACTACACACTGATGGAGTACACATACACACTGATGGTACATACACAATACACACTACACACTGATGGAGTACACATACACACTGATGGAGTACACATACACACTGATGGAGTACACATACACACTGATGCAGTACACATACACACTGATGGAGTACACACACATACACACTGATGGAGTACACACTACACACTGATGGAGTACACATACACACTGATGGAGTACACATACACACTGATGGAGTACACATACACACTGATGGAGTACACATACACACTGATGGAGTACACATACACACTGATGGAGTACACATACACACTGATGGAGTACACACTACACACTGATGGAGTACACATACACACTGATGCAGTACACACTACACACTGATGGAGTACACATACACACTGATGGAGTACACACTACACACTGATGGAGTACACATACACACTGATGGAGTACACATACACACTGATGGAGTACACATACACACTGATGGAGTACACATACACACTGATGGAGTACACACTACACACTGATGGAATACACATACACACTGATGGAGTACACATACACACTGATGGAGTACACATACACACTGATGGAGTACACATACACACTGATGGAGTACACACTACACACTGATGGAGTACACATACACACTGATGCAGTACACATACACACTGATGGAGTACACACTACACACTGATGCAGTACACATACACACTGATGGAGTACACACTACACACTGATGGAGTACACATACACACTGGAGTACACTACACACTGATGTAGTACACATACACACTGATGGAGTACACTACACACTGATGCAGTACACATACACACTACACATACACACTGATGGAGTACACATACACACTGATGGAGTACACATACACACTGATGGAGTACACATACACACTGATGGAGTAACATACACACTGATGGAGTACACACTACACACTGATGGAGTACACATACACACTGATGCAGTACACACTACACACTGATGGAGTACACATACACACTGATGGAGTACACACTACACACTGATGGAGTACACATACACACTGATGGAGTACACATACACACTGATGGGTACACATACACACTGATGGAGTACACATACACACTGATGGAGCACACACTACACACTGATGCAGTACACATACACACTGATGAGTACACACTACACACTGATGGAGTACACATACACACTGATGGAGTACACATACACAGTACACACTGATGGAGTACACACTACACACTGATGCAGTACACACTACACACTGATGGAGTACACATACACACTGATGGAGTACACTACACACTGATGGAGTACACATACACACTGATGGAGTACACATACACACTGATGGAGCACATACACACTGATGGAGTACACATACACACTGATGGAGTACACATACACACTGATGGAGTACACTACACACTGATGGAGTACACACATACACACTGATGGAGTACACATACACACTGATGGAGTCCACACACTACACACTGATGCAGTACACATACACACTGCTGGAGTACACACTACACACTGATGCAGTACACATACACACTGATGGAGTACACATACACACTGATGGAGTACACTACACACTGATGCAGTACACACTACACACTGATGGAGTACACACTACACACTGATGGAGTAACATACAAACTGATGGAGTACACATACACACACTGATGGAGTACACATACACACTGATGGAGTACACATACATACTGATGGACATACACATCCACACACTGATGGATTACACACTACACACTGATGGAGCACACTACACACTGATGGAGTACACACTACACACTGATGGAGTACACACATACACACTGATGGAGTACACATACACACTGATGGAGTAACACCTACACACTGATGGAGTACACATACACACTGATGGAGTACACATACACGCGATGTTACACACTACACACTGATGGAATACACATACACACTGATGGAGTACACATACACTGATAGGTACACATACACACTGATAGAGTACACATACACACTGATGGAGTACACACTACACACTGATGTGGGTACACATACACTGATGGAGTACACATACACACTGATGGAGTACACACTACACACTGATGGTACACATACACACTGATGGGTACACATACACACTGATGGAGTACACACTACACACTGATGGAGTACACATACACACTGATGGAGTACACACTACACTGATGGAGTACACATACACACTGATAGATACACACTACACACTGATGGGAGTATGCACATACACACTGATGGAGTACACATACACACTGATGGAGTACACATACACACTGATGCAGTACACACTACACACTGATGGAGTACACACACTACACACTGATGGAATACACATACACACTGATGGAGTACACATACACACTGATGGAGTACACATACATACTGATGGAGTACATATCCACACTGATGGAGTACACTACACACTGATGGGAGTACATACACACTGGGATGGAGTACACATACACACTGATGGAGTACACTACACTGATGGAGTACATACACATGATGCAGTACACATACACTGATGGAGTACACTACACACTGATGGAGTACACATACACACTGATGGAGTACACTACACTGATGGAGTACACATACACTGATGGAGTACACATACACCCTGATGGGTACACACACACACTGATGGATGGTACACATACACACTGATGGAGCACACATACACTACACACTGATGGAGTACACATACACACTGATGCAGTACACATACACACTGATGGAGTACACACTACACACTGATGGAGTACACACTACACACTACACATACACACTGATGGAGTACACACTACACACTGATGCAGTACACACTACACACACTGTATACATACACACTGATGGAGTACACATACACACTGATGGGAGTACACACTCACACACTGATGGAAGTACACATACACACTGATGGAGTACACATACACACTGATGGAGTACACACTACACACTGATGGAGTACACATACACACTGATGGGAAAGTACAATACTACACACTGATGGAGTACACATACACACTGATGGAGTACACACACTACACACTGATGTAGTACACATACACACTGATGGAGTACACACTACACACTGATGCAGTACACATACACACTGATGGAGTACACATACACACTGATGGAGTACACATACACACTGATGCAGTACACACTACACACTGATGGAGTACACATACACACTGATGTAAGTAACATACACACTGATGGAGTACACACTACACACTGATGGAGTACACATACACACTGATGGAGTACACATACACACTGATGGAGTACACACTACACACTGATGCAGTACACATACACACTGATGGAGTACACACTACACACTGATGGAGTACACACTACACAGTGACGGAGTACACACTACACACTGATGGAGTACACACTACACACTGATGCAGTACACACTACACACTGATGGAGTACACACTACACACTGATGGAATACACATACACACTGATGGAGTACACATACACACTGATGGAGTACACATACACACTGATGGAGTACACATACACACTGATGGAGTACACACTACACACTGATGGAGTATACATACACACTGATGGAGTACACACTACACACTGATGGAGTACACATACACACTGATGGAGTACACACTACACCCTGATGGAGGACACACTACACACTGATGGAGTACACACTACACACTGATGGAGTACACATACACACTGATGGAATACACATACACACTGATGGAGTACACATACACACTGATGGAGTACACACTACACACTGATGCAGTACACATACACACTGATGGAGTACACACTACACACTGATGGAGTACACACTACACAGTGACGGAGTACACACTACACACTGATGGAGTACACACTACACACTGATGCAGTACACACTACACACTGATGGAGTACACACTACACACTGATGGAGTACACATACACACTGATGGAGTACACACTACACACTGATGGAGTACACATACACACTGATGGAAAACACATACACACTGATGGAGTACACATACACACTGATGGAGTACACACTACACACTGATGGAGTACACATACACACTGATGGAGTACACACTACACACTGATGGAGTACACATACACACTGATGGAGTACACACTACACACTGATGCAGTACACATACACACTGATGGAGTACACACTACACACTGATGCAGTACACATACACACTGATGGAGTACACATACACACTGATGGAGTACACATACACACTGATGCAGTACACACTACACACTGATGGAGTACACATACACACTGATGGAGTAACATACACACTGATGGAGTACACACTACACACTGATGGAGTACACATACACACTGATGGAGTACACATACACACTGATGGAGTACACATCCACACTGATGGAGTACACACTACACACTGATGGAGTACACATACACACTGATGGAGTACACATACACACTGATGGAGTACACACTACACACTGATGGAGTACACATACACACTGATGCAGTACACACTACACACTGATGGAGTACACATACACACTGATGGAGTACACATACACACTGATGGAGTACACATACACACTGATGGAGTACACATACACACTGATGGAGTACACACTACACACTGATGGAGTACACATACACACTGATGGAGTACACACTACACACTGATGGAGTACACATACACACTGATGGAGTACACATACACACTGATGGAGTACACATACACACTGATGGAGTACACATACACACTGATGGAGTACACACTACACACTGATGGAGTACACATACACACTGATGGAGTACACATACACACTGATGGAGTACACACTACACACTGATGGAGTACACATACACACTGATGGAGTACACATACACACTGATGGAGTACACACTACACACTGATGGAGTACACATACACACTGATGGAGTACACATACACACTGATGGAGTACACATACACACTGATGGAGTACACATACACACTGATGGAGTACACACTACACACTGATGGAATACACATACACACTGATGGAGTACACATACACACTGATGGAGTACACATACACACTGATGGAGTACACATATACACTGATGGAGTACACACTACACACTGATGGAGTACACACTACACACTGATGGAGTACACACTACACACTGATGGAGTACACACTACACACTGATGGAGTACACATACACACTGATGGAGTACACATACACACTGATGGAGTACACATACACACTGATGGAGTACACACTACACACTGATGCAGTACACATACACACTGATGGAGTACACACTACACACTGATGGAGTACACACTACACACTGACGGAGTACACACTACACACTGATGGAGTACACACTACACACTGATGCAGTACACACTACACACTGATGGAGTACACACTACACACTGATGGAGTACACATACACACTGATGGAGTACACACTACACACTGATGGAGTACACACTACACACTGATGGAATACACATACACACTGATGGAGTACACACTACACACTGATGGAGTACACATGCACACTGATGGAGTACACATACACACTGATGGAGTACACATACACACTGATGGAGTACACATACACACTGATGGAGTACACATACACACTGATGCAGTACACACTACACACTGATGGAGTACACACTACACACTGATGCAGTACACACTACACACTGATGGAGTACACACTACACACTGATGGAGTACACATACACACTGATGGAGTACACACTACACACTGATGCAGTACACACTACACACTGATGGAGTACACATACACACTGATGGAGTACACACTACACACTGATGAAGTACACATCACACACTGATGGAGTACACACTACACACTGATGGAGTACACACTACA